>NC_133328.1:332569371-332872704 GCF_042186555.1 Aquarana catesbeiana | reverse complement strand
CACAGCATTCAGAATTTATAAAGAATGCAATAAGAAATGTAAGGGTGCAATTAGGTTGGCTAAGATAGAACATGAAAGACACATAGCGGAGGAGAGCAAAAAAAATCCCAAGAAATTCTTTAAGTATGTAAACAGTAAAAAAGGGAGGACAGACCATATTGGCCCCATAAAGAATGAGGAAGGACATCTGGTTACAAAGGATGGGGAGATGGCAAAGGTATCGAATTTATTCTTCTCCTCAGTCTTCACGAGTGAATCGGGGGGCTTCAGTAACCAAAACTGCAGTGTTTATCCTCATGACACAACACAGGAAGCACCTACATGGTTAACAGAGGACGGAATTAAAATTAGACTTGAGAAACTTAACATTAATAAATCACCGGGACCAGATGGCTTGCATCCGAGGGTACTTAGGGAACTCAGTCAGGTGATTGCCAGACCGTTGTTCCTAATTTTTACAGACAGTCTATTGACTGGAATGGTACCAGCTGATTGGAGAAAAGCCAATGTAGCACCAATATTTAAAAAGGGCCCAAAAAACATCCCTGGGAATTACAGACCAGTTAGCCTAACATCAATAGTATGTAAACTCTTGGAGGGGATGATAAGGGACTATATACAAGATTTTAGTAATAAGAATGATATCATTAGCAGTAATCAGCATGGATTCATGAAGAATCGTTCTTGCCAAACCAATCTATTAACCTTCTATGAGGAGGTGAGTTGCCATCTAGATAAAGGAAGGCCCGTAGACGTGGTGTATCTGGATTTTGCAAAAGCATTTGACACAGTTCCCCATAAACCTTTACTGTACAAAATAAGGTGCGTTGGCATGGACCATAGGGTGAGTACATGGATTGAAAACTGGCTACAAGGGCGTGTTCAGAGGGTGGTGATAAATGGGGAGTACTCAGAATGGTCAGGGGTGGGTAGTGGGGTTCCCCAGGGTTCTGTGCTGGGACCAATCCTATTTAATTTGTTCATAAACGACCTGGAGGATGGGAAAAACAGTTCAATCTCTGTATTTGCAGACGATACTAAGCTAAGCAGGGCAATAACTTCTCCGCAGGATGTGGAAATCTTGCAAAAAGACCTGAACAAATTAATGGGGTGGGCGACTACATGGCAAATGAGGTTCAATGTAGAAAAATGTAAAATAATGCATTTGGGTGGCAAAAATATGAATGCAATCTATACACTGGGGGGGAGAACCTCTGGGGGAATCTAGGATGGAAAAGGACCTGGGGGTCCTAGTGGATGATAGGCTCAGCAATGGCATGCAATGCCAAGCTGCTGCTAATAAAGCAAACAGAATGCATTAAAAGGGGGATCAACTGCAGAGATAAAACGATAATTCTCCCGCTCTACAAGACTCTGGTCCGCCCGCACCTGGAGTATGCTGTCCAGTTCTGGGCACCAGTCCTCAGGAGGGACGTACTGGAAATGGAGCGAGTACAAAGAAGGGCAACAAAGCTAATAAAGGGTCTGGAGGATCTTAGTTATGAGGAAAGGTTGCGAGCACTGAACTTATTCTCTCTGGAGAAGAGACGCTTGAGAGGGGATATGATTTCAATTTACAAATACTGTACTGGTGACCCCACAATAGGGATAAAACTTTTTCGCAGAAGAGAGTTTAATAAGACTCGTGGCCACTCATTACAATTAGAAGAAAAGAGGTTTAACCTTAAACTACGTAGAGGGTTCTTTACTGTAAGAGCGGCAAGGATGTGGAATTCCCTTCCACAGGCGGTGGTCTCAGCGGGGAGCATTGATAGCTTCAAGAAACTATTAGATAATCACCTGAATGATCGCAATATACAGGGATATGTAATGTAATACTGACACATAATCACACACATAGGTTGGATTTGATGGACTTGTGTCTTTTTTCAACCTCACCTACTATGTAAAACACCCTATATTGCCCAAACGTTTGGTGAAATATAAAAGATTACCTTATGCCCAGTACATAGATACCAAACACAACATGCTTTAAAATTGCGCACAACCGTGCAGCTGCGGCAAACTACATACATTTTTAAAAGCCTTTAAAAGCCTTTACAGGTTACCACTTTAGATATACAGTGGAGGTCTAGTGCTAAAATTACTGCCCTCAATCTGACCTTCACGGTGATACCTCATATGCATGGTGCAATTGCTGTTTACATATGACACGAGACTGATCACCTTTGCGTGCGAGCACGGGGGGGCAAGGGTGCTTTTTTTAATTATTTATTTTGCTTTTTTATTTTATTTTTACACTGTTCCTTTCATTTTTGATTTTTTAAATCATTTTATTGTTATCACAGGGAATGTAAATATCCCCTATGACAGCAATATGTAGTGACAGATACTCTTAAAAAAAAGAATTAGACTCTAGATCTCTCCTCTGCCCTCAAGGCATCTGACCACATCAAGATCGGTGTGATAAGATGCTTTCCCAATTTCCCAATGGCGCTGTTTATATCCGGGGCGAACCAAAGTCATGAAGTGCTTGTAGCTTCCAGTTACTTAGGCCATAGAGATGATTGGATCCATTCTGGTCTTTGATCAGCTTTATGGTCAGCTGGTGGAACCACCAGCTGCATTCTCAGGTTCCCCAGTGGGACAGGAGAGCCCAAGAAAACTATGAAAGGCGGTGGGGGGATGCTCCCTCCCACAGCTTGTAAAAGCAGTCTACCAGCTAATTAGCTGCTAGGATTGCTTTTACATGAAAGCTGACTGCTGGTTGAAAAGAACGATACCAAGAAGATACCTAAACCTGCAGGCATCATTCTGGTATAACTACTCAAAATCCAGCTACATACCAGTACGTTGCTGGTCCTTGTTGAGCATATATTGTAATGTTCTTTTTTTTCATGTAGCCTGTGGGAAAGAACAAGAAAAGAGATTGATTGGTGGGTATGCCCACCATTAGAATACCGCCCTGCATCCACCCACTTCTAATGATGAGCATACATGCATCATTTTTTTTTTTACTGTGGTGGTGAAATCACCTCCTACAGTGATGGAGTGGCTGATTTACATATTGTGAGAGCAAACGCTGTTGCTGTCAAGATAAATAAATCAATGCTGCAGCTGAATGGTGTACCTGAAAACCAAACAATGGTAAAAATAAAACATTAACTCAATAAAACAACAACAATTTGTGCCAAAAAAAGAGTAAAAAATATATGCTGAAGCATGATGTTACGTACCTTGTAGGTAGAGCCCAGAATGCAGGGAACGGCCTCTCGTATACCTCTGACTCGGGAACCCCTGGTAGTGATGACAGGGGCTCGAGGGTACAAAGGGGTACAAGTGCCTGACTGGAAAACTGGAGCAGAGGGCTGGGTCCTGTAGTCAGCCGGGAGGAGTCCTGTAGTCCGGCAGCAGGATGCAGACAGCAGGAAGGTACTCTGTAACTCAGCAGCTGGATGCAGACAGCAGAGAGGAGCCTTGAAGACTGGCAGCAGGATGCAGACAGCAGGGAGGTGTCTTGTAGTCCAGCAGCTGGATGCAGACAGCAGGGAGGTGTCTTGTAGACCGGCAGCAGGATGCAGACAGCAGGGAGGTGTCTTGTAGTCCAGCAGCAGGATGCAGACAGCAGGGAGGTGTCTTGTAGTCTAACAGCAGGATGCAGACAGCAGGGAGGTGTCTTGTAGTCTGGCAGCAGGATGCAGACAGCAGGGAGGTGTCTTGTAGTCCAGCAGCAAGATGCAGACAGCAGGGATGTGTCTTGTAGTCCAGCAGCAGGATGCAAACAGCAGGGAGGTGTCTTGTAGTCCAGCAGCAGGATGCAGACAGCAGGGTACAGGCAGACCGGGTCAAAACACAGGCAGGCAGATCAGGTACAGAAGGGCAATCCAAAAGAGTAGTCAAAGTCCAAAGCCGAGATCGGGATAGGCAGCAAACAGGGTAGTCAAGAACAGTCCAAACAGGTAACAGGTTTCAGGGTACAGATCACAAGTAGTAAAGCGGCAGGGGTCTTCAGGAACACTGTAGACCGGACAGCATGGCAGCAATGGAACAGTTCCCTTTTTATAGTACATCTTTGGCGCCAAGTGCTGTCATAGGGGGCGCGCGCACTCCTCCGCACGCCCGTGCACTGCTATTAGCGCCATTGTGCATGCGCATGCGCCAGATGGCACTTCTGTGCACAGGCATCCTTTTAATCTTTCTATTGCTAGAACGCTTGCAGAAAGGCTTTTCCTGACACATGGGGGCAATCTACCCCTAATGTTAGGGACAAATCGCACGTCCACCCCTGCCCCCATGCTTCAGCATATATGCTCTTTTTTTTAACTGTGGTGGTGAAATCACCTCCTACAGTGCTGGAGTTGCTGATTTACGTATCATGAGAGCAAACGCTGATGCTTTCAAGATAAATAAATCAGTGCTGCAGCTGAATGGCGTACCTGAAAAGAAAATAATGGTTAACAATAAAACACAGTAAACGGTAAAGTATAAAAGAATTACATACCTGAAAAGCAAACATAATAAAACCAGATGTGACCAGAACTGTGCGACTGCGGCAGAGTGAACCAGACATACATAGGTGAAAGTAAGTAAGTTTATTAAAGTAAATGCATATAAATGTGAACACACCACCAATACAGAGTGAACAAACTGAACAACCAAACAGTGATAATAAACCAACCAGTATATATAGCAAAAGGGAGTACCAGAATCCTAGTCAAGCCAGGCCAGGGTCATAAACAGGAGATCAGCAGATGGGGGGCCAGGAGTAAACAGACAGGGAACAAGATGGAAGGAATCAGGCTGCAGGGCAAGGATCCAGGGATACAGGAACAGATACAAACAGGTTCAGGATACAGGAATCAGGAATCAGGGTTCAGGTTCAGGTCCAGGATCAGGATAACAGATAAACAGGCTGCAGTTCAGGGCACAAGGACAATACCAGGGCAAGGTGTGTGCACTTTTCTTAGGTATTTTTACACATCTCAATCAAATTAAGGTGATGCCTGATTGCAAGAGGTAATGTCGGCCCCACACTGCCAGGAACCACCTGCTGGTGGACGCCAGTACTGCGGCCCCAAGATCACATAATAACAGCGGGGAAAGGCTCTCCTGACAGTTCCAAACTGCCAGGAGACACTTGCTGGTGGACCTCAGTACTGCACACCAAATGATAGATATTACCAGCGGAGGCAACCTTTCCTGACAAAAACATTGCAGTTAAAAAATACAGTAAAACAGAGCAGAACAATAGAGAGAGAACAATAGATAGAGAATAGAGAGAGAAGAACAAAAAAACGATAACTATTTTTGGCTTTTTTTTTTTACTTTTTTTTTACACTTTTATTTGTAACTGTAATGCCGCATACACACGGTTGGACTTTCTGACGTAAAATGTGCGATCGGAGCTTGTTGTCGGAAATTCCGACAGTGTGTAGGCTCCATCGGACAGTTTCCATCGGAATTTCTGTCGCACAAAATTTGAGATCTGGTTCTCAAATTTTCTGACAACAAAATCCGTTCGCATAAATTCTGGCCGTGTGTACACAATTCCGATGTACAAAGTGCCATGTATGCTCGGAATCAAGCAGAAGAGCCGCTATGGCTATTGAACTTCATTTTTCTCGGCTCGTCATACATGTTATACGTCACCGTGTTTTTGATGTTCAGAAATTCCGACAACTTTGTGTGACCGTGTGTATGCAAGACAAGTTTGATCTAACATACGTCGGAAAAAATCCATGGATTTTGTTGTCAGAATGTCCGATCAATGTCTGATCGTGTGTACGAGGCATAGCAGTTCCAGGTTTGGGTCTTTCAAAATGTGATGGCATCTGTGGAGACCCTGTGAAAGTGTGCCCTAGAATGTGCAGTGCTGTACCCTACACTAATATTCCACTAGTGTGTGGTAGCATTCAAAACATTCACCGCTGTAAAGACCAGGTTGGCCAGGACAGGAGGGACAATAATAGTGGGTGTCACACCTATATCCATGTTTTCCACAGACACAACATCTTCTTTGGGGTGATCGTTGGGTAGGGGTACCAGGGAGGACATACAGAAAATGCCTCTCATGCAGCTGGCTCAGTGCATGTGGATTGGGAAGTTGGGCCACAGCACCATCTGGAAACAAAAGGGCTGTGATGATCTCTTCCTGGAATTTTAGGAAGGATCCAGTTCATCCTGATGCTTTGTATAGCACATAAGCGTTCAGCAGAGCCAATTGAATTTTTTTTGTACCAGTTTCTGGCCTTATGGGTAATTAGGTATGGCATCATCAATTGATCGTTGAGGTCCACCCCTCCAATATTAAGGATGTATTAGTGGACACAGAGGGGTTTCTCCACAACACTTTGGTATCTGCATGAAGAGAGGACAGAACGAAAACATTCCAATTATCCCTCCACTTCACTGCAAGCAAATTATTACTTCTCAAGTAGGCTCTCTCCCCCAGTCTGAGTCAGGATTCTACAAGTCATTGGGGGAAGCCCCGGCGATTAGATTGCACGGTGCCACATGTGCCAATTCCATGATCAAACAAGTGACTAAAAAGTGTCACGCTTGTGTAACAATTGTCCACGTACAAGTGGTATCCCTTTCCAAATAAGGGTGACACCAAGTCCCATGCAATCTTGCCAGCACTTCCTATGTAGTCTGGGCAGTCCTCAGGCTCCACGTGACTATCTCTTCCCTCGTAAACCATAAAATTATAAGTATAGCCTGTTGCCCTGTCACAGAGCTTATACATCTTGACCCCATATCTGGCACGCTTGCTGGGAAGATACTGTTTGAATGACAGGCAGCCAGAAAACTTAATCAGGGACTCATCAAGGAAGACAACTTGATCGGGAGTAAACAAGGCTGTGAACTGTTGGTTGAAGTGGTTTACGAGGGGCCAAATTTTGTGGAGCCGATCGTATCCAGAGTCACCCCAAGGACGACAGAGTTCATTGTCATTGAAATGCATGAACCGCAAGATCTGCTAGTATTGTGTCCTGGTCATGGAAGCAGAGAACACGGGCATATGGTGAATTGGGTCAGTGGACCAATATGATCTCAACTCCCTTTTTTAGTTATGCCCATGAGGAGGGATAAGGCCCAAAAAGGTCTTAAATTCAGAAACCGTAATAGGTTTCCAATCTCTGGCAAGGGTCAACTGGGGATTAGCGGTGAGGAATTGACCAGCATACAAATTAATTTTGTCAATGTCAGATCTATAGGGATCTTCTGTGAAAAACAGCGAATAAAAATCAAGTGACGTAAAATCAATTATTTCCACCTGAATTCCGGGTTGGCCAGTGAATGGGGGAAGTACAGGTGCTGCAGAAGTGATGGGCTCCAAATTAGAATTGGTATATTCTGCAGGAAGGGCACTATGGGCTCAACGGGCCTGTTTTTGTCTTCCTAGTGGCTGCAGGACACTACTTGTGCTAGCCACCGCACCAGCTTCAACTGCACTTATGGGTCTAGCCACGTCACCACGTGATACTGCAGTGCCGGATGTACCACCAGGATGTACCAGGCCACTGGTGCTTGCCAGGTCACCAGAATGATGAGTGGCATTAGTACCGGCTCTCTGCTCCATACGAGAGCCCTGCGGTTCTTGCACCTCAACAACAGAAAAACAGGGTCAGGTACGCCTGACCTTAGCAGGGAGTGCTACTCCGTCGTTAGAGCTATCTGTCAGGGTGCCACTGCTGTCTACCGGTTCGTATACTGAGCCTGAATTTGACAGATGGGTGACTTCTCCTTCGCTCTCATCTGTCATGCTCAGCAACGTGTAGGCCTCTTAAACAGTGTACCTCTGATTGGACATTTTGGCCTCTAAATTTATATTTACAACTAGTGTGACTCACAGGCAAAAAGAGCACCTGATTGTCAGAGTCTCCTTCAATTGCTACCAAAAAAACCTGCAAGCATTCCCAGGGATCAGGCCTGACTTTGCGAACACTGCAGTTATGTGTGTTGTGTTTTGTAAGTGACAGTGATTTATTGATACTGCACTTGGATGGGCTGGGCTGGGCGGAGAGGCTAAACGCAGGTGCTAGCAGGTATCTGGCCATTTTTGGGAACCCTAAACTACTGGGGATGCTAATATAGTTCTGATCAGATCAAAGATATTGATCCGTTCAGACACGATACTAGTAAGGGAGGTGTATGGTGGGTGTTAGCGCTACTAGCACTAATCTCATGCTGCCTGGGACTGACGCTGTCCCTAACTGACACTAAAACTTAACTGATGTTACCCGCCGGGTGATCAGGGGGTTAAACCTTTATTGGGTAATATACGGCGGGTACCTTGATGCTATAAAAAACAAACTAACTAACCAGCATCACCCGTGACACTAATATGGTGATCACTGGTGACAGGGGGTGAAAGGGTAAACTAGGGGGCAATCAGGGGGTTAAAACCTTTATAAGGTAATATATTAGGGTACCTGATGCTATAAAAACCCGATGGTGAAACTAACAAACTAATTTGCTAACCCGTGACACTAATACGGTGATCAGAATATAGATCTGTACACTATATGAGTGACAATGGTGACAGGAGGTGAAAGGGTTAACTGGGGGCGATCAAGGGGTTAAACATTTATTAGGGGGGTTTAGGGGGTTACCCTAAAGCTACCTGGGCCTACTACTAACTGCCCTAATGCTGATTAGAGTCACAAGTGAAACCAGTGCAGTGATCAGTGAAAAATCTGAAAACTGCAATTGGTGACACAGTGACAGGAAGTGAAATGGTTAACTGGGGGAAGGCAGGGGAAGGCAGGGGAAGCATTTCATTCACCAGAACCGATAAGCAGGTCCAGGCCAGAAATCATTGGCCTGGACCTGAAGACTGATCAGTTCTGGAACGAATCCAATCATCGCGGGCACAGCGGGGAGCGAGCGCTGTACAGGGTTTCGCCCAGCGGTGCCATTCTGCCGATGTATATCAGTGTGAGCTAGTCGGGAACCGATTAATGGCATCCCAGTCTTCGTCCGTAGGGTTCAATATTGAGTTGGCCCATCCTTTGCAGCTATAACAGCTTCAACTCTTCTGGGAAGGCTGTCCACAAGGTTTGGGAGTGTGTCTATGGGAATGTTTAAAAATTCTTCCAGAAGCACATTTATGAGGTCAGGCACTAATGCTGAACGAGAAGGCCTGGCGCGCAGTCTCCTCTCTAATTTATCCCAAAGGTGTTCATCCGGTTTAGGTCAGGACTCCTTGCAGGCCAGTCAAGGTCCCCCACCCCAAACTCGCTTATCCATGTCTTTATGGACCTTGTTTGTCACTAGTGCACAGTCATGTTGGAACAGGAAGGGGCCATCCTCAATCTGTTCCCACAAAGTTGGGAGCATGAAATTGTCCAAAATGTCTTGGTATACTGGCACCTTAAGAGTTCCCTTCACTGGAACTAAGGGGCCAAGCCCAACCCCTGAAAAACAACCCCACACCATAAACCCCCTCTCCACCAAATGTTTTGGACTAGTGCACAAAGCAAGGTCAGCCTCGGAGGATTTGGCTGCCTCAATGACCGGAGCATGTTTTACAATTTGGCACTGCGCTGCTTTAACTGGTAATTGCGTGGTCATGCAATGTTGCACCCAAAAGAAATTTTTGTCCTTTTTTTCCCACAAATAGGCCTTTCTTTTGATGGTATTTGATTGCCTCTGCAATTTTTATTTTTTGCAATATAAACGGAAAAAGACTGAAAATTTTGAAAAAAAATAATATTTTCTACTTTTTGTTAAAAAAAAAATTAATAAACTCCATTTTAGTCATACATTTAGGTCGAAATGTATTCAGTCACATGTCTTTGGTAAAAAAAATGTCAATAAGTATATATTTATTGGTTTGTGCAAAAGTTATAGCGTCTATAAAACCAGTGTACATTTTCTGGAATTTACGCAGCTTTTAGTTTATTACTACCTCATTTCTTGAGATGCTAAAATGGCAGGGTAGTACAACCCCCCCTCCCCCAAATGACCCCATTTTGGAAAGTAGACACCCCAAGGAAATTGCTGAGAGGCATGTTATACCCATTGAATATTTTATTTTTTGTCACAAGTGATTGAAAAATGACAAAAAAAAAAAAAGTTATCACTAAATGATATATTGCTCACATATGCCATGGCTATACATGGAATTACACCCCCAAAATACGTTCTGCTGCTTCTCCTGAGTATGGAGATACCTCATGTATGAGACTTTTGGGAGCCTAGCTGCGTACAGGACCCCAAAAACCAAGCACCGCCTTCAGGATTTCTAAGAGTGTACATTTTTGATTTCAGTCCTCACTACCTATAACAGTTTCGAAGGCCATAAAATGCCAAGATAGCACAACCCCCCAAATGACCCCATTTTGGAAAGTAGACACCCCAAGCTATTTCCTGATAGGCATGTTGAGTCCATGGAATATTTTATATTTTGCCACAAGTTGCCGGAAAATTACACTTTTTTTTTTTTTTTTGCACAAACTTGTCAGTAAATGATCTATTGCTCAAACATGCCATGGGCATAAAAATATATAGCCTAGCCATGTACAGGACCCCTGGAAACCAAACACCACCTTCAGGCTTTCTAAGGGCGTAAAATGGTGATTTCACTTTCTCACTACCTATCACAGTTTTGGAGGCCATGAAATGACAAGATAGCACAAAACCCCCCAAATGACCACATTTTGGAAAGAAGACACTTCGAGCTATCTGCTGAGAGGCATGTTGAGTCCATGAAATATTTTATATTTTGCCACAAGTTTCAGGAAAATTACAATTTTTTTTTTTTTTACACAACATTGTCACTAAATGATATATTGTTAAAACATGACATGGTGTGGTTTTATGTGGATTTACACCCCAAATTACATTCTGCTGCTTCTGAGTATGGGGATACAACATGTGTGGAACTTTTTGGCAGTCTAACTGCATACAGGACGCCTTCAGGCTTTCTAAGGGCGTACATTTTTTATTTCACTCCTCACTGCCTATCACAGATTTGGAGGTCATGAAATTCCCATATAGCACACCCCCCCCCCCAAATGACCCCATTTTGGAAAGTAGACACCCAAGCTATCTTCTGAGAGGCATGTTGAGTATTTTGCAGATCTCACTTTTTTTCACAAAGTTTTGAAAATTGAAAAAAGAAAAAAAAATACATTTTTCTTTTCTTTCTTCATTTTTAAAAATAAATGAGATCTGCAAAATATTCACCATGCCACTTAGCAAATACCGTTTGGGTATATACTTTCCAAAATGGGTAATTTGGGGGGTTTTTGTGCTATCTGGACATTTCAGGTCCTCAGGTAGTTAGGAGTAAAATCACAATTTCACCCCTTTAGAAAGCCTGAAGGTGGTGCTTGGTTTTTGGGGTCCTGTACGTGGCTAGGCTCCCTAAAAGTTCCACACACGTGGTATCCCCGTACACAAGAGAAGCAGCAGAATGTATTTTGGGGTGTAATTCCACATATGCCCATGGCATGTTTGAGCAATAGATCATTTAGTGACAACTTTGTGCAAAAAAAAATCATTTTCCCGCAACTTGTGGCAAAATATAAAATATTCCATGGACTCAACATGCCTCTCATCAAAAAGCTTGGGGTGTCTACTTTCCAAAATGGGGTCATTTGGGGTACATTTGTGCTATCTTGGTATTTTATGGCCTTCAAAACTGTGATAGGTAGTGAGGAGTGAAATCAAAAATTTACACCCTTAGAAATCCTGAAGGCTGTGATTGGTTTTCGGGGTCCTGTACGCGGCTAGGCTCCCAAAAAGTCTCACACATGAGGTATCCCCATACTCAGAAGAAGCAGTAGAATGTATTTTGGGGTGTAATACCACATATAACCGTGCCATGTTTGAACAATATATCATTTAGTGACAACTTTGTGCAAAAAAAAAAGTGAAACTTGTGCCAAAATATAAAATATTCCATGGACTCAACATGCCTATCAGCAAATAGCTTGGGGTGTCTACTTTCCAAAAATGGGTCATTTGGGAGGGGGGGGGGGTGAACTGTCCTGGCATTTTATGCAAAACATTTAGAAGCTTATGTCACACATCACCCACTCTTCTAACCACTTGAAGACAAAGCCCTTTCTGACACTTTTTGTTTACAAGAAAAAATATTATTTTTTTGCATGAAAATTAATTTGAACCCCCAAACATTATATATTTTTTAAAGCAAAGGCCCTATAGATTAAATGGTTGGTGTTGCAATTTTTTTTTCACACAGTATTTGCGCAGCGATTTTTCGAATGCAATTTTTTTTGAAAAACCACACTTTTTAAAATTTTAATGCACTAAAACACACTATATTGCCCAAATCTTTGATGAAATAAAAAAGATGATCTTATGCCGAGTACATGGATACCAAACACGACATGCTTTAAAATTGCGCACAAACATGCAGCGGCGACAAACTACATACATTTTTAAAAGCTTTTAAAATCCTTTACAGGTTACCATTTTTGATTTACAGAGAAGGTCTACTGCTAAAATTACTGCCCTGGATCTGACCTTCGCGGTGATACCTCACATGCATGGTGCAATTGCTGTTTACATATGACACCAGACCGACGCTTGCGTTTGCCTTTGCGCGTGAGCACGGGGGGATAGGGGTGCTTTTTTTATTTTAATTTTTTGTGTTTTTGTGTGTTTTTTTTTTCACTTTTTTTACTTTTATAAAAACTGTAAGAAAACTGTAAACTGAACATTGCAGATTAGGGTCTCTCAAAATGTGATGGCCATCACATCTTTCGAGATCCTGTGTACGTGTGCCTAGGACTGTGTGGTGCTATACCCTACACTAATACTCAGCTAGTGTGTGGTAGCATTTGAAACAGTCACCGATGCAGAGACCAGGTTGGTGAGGACAGGAGGGTCAATGAAAGCAGGTGTCACTCCTAAATCCGCTTTTTCTGCAGACACGGCATCTTCTTTGGGGTGTTCTTTGGGTAGGGGTACCAGGAAGAACATAAGGAAAATGCCTCTCATGCAGTCGGCTCACTGCATTTGCATTGGGAAGGTGGGCAAAAGCACTGTCTGGAAACAGAAGGGCTGTGATGATCTCTTCCTGGAATTTAAGGAAGGAGCCAGTCCATCCTGAAGCTTTGTATAGCACAAAAGCGTTAAGCAGAGCCACTTGACATAAATGTACAGACACTTTTTTGTACCAGCATCTGGCCTTACGTGCAATTAGGTACGGAGCCTCCAATATTAAGGTTGTATTTGTGGACACAGAGGGGTTTCTCTACAACACCAGTCGCCATAGGAATTTGAACCGTCGTGTCTGCATGAAGCAAGGACAGAACGAAAACATTCCCCTAATCCCTCCAATTCACTGCCAACAAATTATTACACTTCAAGCAGGCTCACTTCCCCCGTCTAGGTCGGGATTCTACAAGCCATTGGGGGAAGCCCCGGCGATTAGATCGCACGGTGCCACATGCGCCAATTACATAATCAAAAAGGTGACTAAAAAGTGGCACACTCGTGTAATAATTGTCCACGTACAAGTGGTACCCCGTTCCGAATATGGGTGACACCAAGTCTCACACAATCTTACCAGCGCTCCCTATGTAGTCTGGGCAGTTCTCTTGCACTACGTGACTATCTTTTCCCTCGTAAACCATGAAACTAAATGTATAGCCTGTTGCCCTGTCACAGAGCTTATACATCTTGACCCCATATCTGGCACGCTTGCTGGGAAGATACTGTTTGATAGACAAGCGGCCAGAAAACTTAATCAGGGACTCATCAACGCAGACAACTTGATCAGGAGTAAACAAGGCTGCAAACTGTTGGTCGAAGTGGTTTACAAGGGGCCGAATTTTGTAGAGCCGATCAAATCCAGGGTCACCCTTAGGATGACAGAGTTCATTGTCACTGAAGTGCGTGAACCGCAAGATCTACTCTTATCGTGTCCTGGTCATGGAGGCAGTGAACATGAGCATATGGTGAATTGGGTCAGTGGACCAATATGACCGCAACTCAATCTTTTTAGTTATGCCTAGGGATGAGCCGAACACCCCCCAGTTCGGTTCACACCAGAACCTGCGAACGGACCGAAAATTCGCACAAACGTTAGAACCCCATTGATGTCCATGGGACTTAAACGTGCGAAATCAAAAGTGCGCATTTTAAAGGCTAATTTGCATGGTATTGTCCTAAAAAGGTTTTGGGGACCCGGGTCCTGCCCCAGGGGACATGTATCAATGCAAAAAAAACTTTTAAAAATGGCCGTTTTTTTTGGGAACAGTGATTTTAATGATGCTTAAAGTAAAAAAAAAGAAAGTGAAATATTCCTTTAAATCTCGTACCTGGGGGGTGTCTATAGTATGCCTGTAAATTGGCGCGTGTTTCCCATGCTTAGAACAGTCCCTGCACAAAATGTCATTTTTAAAGAAAAAAAAGTCATTTTAACTGCTTGCGGCTTTAATGTAATGTCGGGTCCTGGCAATATGGATGAAAATCAGTGAGACAAACAGCATGGGTACCCCCCAGTCCATTACCAGGCCCTTTGGGTCTTGTATGGATATTAAGGGGAACACCGCACTCAAATTAAAAAAGGAAATAGCAGTATACAGGCTCTGTACTCTGAACAGCAGTATACAGGCAGTACAAACAAGACAGGGACTGTAGGTTTGTTGTTAAGTAGAATCTGTTTTGTAATTTTGAACTGGTACATTTTTAATGTGTTTAGCTCCAGCCAAAAAAATCTATTTTAAGCTTTTTGGAAAACATAGGGAAGGGTTATCACCCCTGTGACATTTGTTTTGCTGTCTGAAAAAGAAATTTGGGCCTTAGGTGTTGTTGTGGCCACAACACTGTAAGCCCTCTCAGGGCCCTGCTGTGAAATATTAGATCAAGAATTGTAATTACATGCCCCTGTTGAACAGGGGCTGAAAAATTTGGCCTTAGGCACTGGTGCTGGTGCCACAACACTCCACCCCCTCACAGATACTCTAGTTGGAACACAGGAATGAGCCCTGCTTCAAACTATTGCATCAAAAATTGTAATTACACGCCCCTGTTAAATAGGAGCTGAAAAATTGGGCCTTAGGCACTGGTGCTGGTGCCACAACACTGCAACCCCTCACAGATACTCTAGTTGGAACGCAGGAACGAGCCCTGCTGCAAAGTATTGCATTAAAAATTGTAATTACACGCCCTGTTAAACAGGGGCAGAAAAATTGGGCCTTTGGTGGTGGTGGTGGTGCTGGTGCCACAACACTGTAAGTCCTCACTCGCTCTTGGTGGGCGCAGAAACTGGCCCTGCTGTGAAATATTAGATCAAGAGTTGTAATTACATGCCCCTGTTGAACAGGGGCTGAAAAATTGGGCCTTAGGCACTGGTGCTGGTGCCACAACACTGCAACCCCTCACAGATACTCTAGTTGGAATGCAGGAACGAGCCCTGCTGAAAAGTATTGCATCAAAAATTGTAATTACATGCCCCTGTTAAACAGGGGCTGAAAAATTGGGCCTTAGGCACTGGTGCTGGTGCCACAACACTGCAACCCCTCACAGATACTCTAGTTGGAATGCAGAAATGAGCCCTGCTGCAAAGCATTGCATCAAAAATTGTAATTACACGCCCCTGTTAAACAGGGGCTGAAAAATTGGGCCTTAGACACTGGTGGCAGCGCCCAGAACCAAAAATGTTCTTACAAGCTATCAGCGTGATCATTGAGGAGGAAGAGGATAATTACTCAGGATAGTCACTCAGCATCAGCATAGGCAGTCTTTGAAGGGATCTGAGATTTCAAAAAAAATTATTCAGTTACATCAGCATCAGGTGCTTGGTAGCTGGTGGTGATCCAAGACTAATTCATTTTTATGAAGGTCAGTCGGTGGACAGACGCACCCTGTGATCAGTTACAAAGCCTCCAGCAGCACTAAATGTGCGTTCCGAAAGAACGCTGGATGCAGGACAGGCCAGTAGCTCAATTGCATACTGTGCAAGCTCTGGCCAGTGATCCATCCTCAAGACCCAGTAACCCAGAGGATTTTCGGTGGGAAAGGTGTCCAGGTCAGATCTTGCCCCTAGGTATTCCTGCACCATGTAAAACAGACGTTGGCGATGGTTGCTGGAACCGATCATACCTTGGGGCTGCGGACTAAAGAATTGTCTGAATGCATCGGTCAGACGGCCACCTTCTCCACCGCTCCTTCTTTGACTGACCGAAGCCTCAGCAACACGCTGTCCAGAAACAGGAGTTTGTAGCCTCCCAGTCTCTGGGAACGCGTTGCACAGACATTTCTGCAAGGCCTCCCGAAGATGTTTCATCCTCTGATCCCTCTGCGATGGCAAGATAAGGTCTGCAACCTTACCCTTGTAACGTGGATCAAGGAGGGTTGCCAGCCAGTATTGGTCCTTCTCCTTGATACCACGAATACGAGGATCCTTATGCAGGCTTTGCAGGATCAGGGAGGCCATGCAGCGTAGGTTTGCTGAGGCATTTGGTCTGGAGTCCTCTGGGTCACTAAAGACGACATGGTCTGCATCCACCTCCTCCCAGCCACGTACAAGTCCATGTGTTTCTTGGGACTGATCCCTTAAAGACTGCTGCTGATGCTGAGTGCCAGGCTCCACCTCCATACTGAAACAATCCTCCTCCTCCTCCTCCTCCTCTTCCTGTGTGATCGGCAGGCACGCAGGAACACTGTCTGGATAAAGGGGGCCTTGAGAGCTAAGGAAGTCCTCTTCTTCCTGCCTCTTTTCTGCCTCAAGTGCCCTGTCCATTATTCCATGCAGCGTGTGCTCAAACAGGTGGACAAGGGGGACAGTGTCACTGATGCATGCACTGTCACTGCTCACCATCCTCGTGGCCTCCTCAAATGGTGACAGGACAGTGCATGCATCCTGGATCATGGCCCACTGGCGTTGGGAAAAAAAACAAGCTCCCCTGACCCTGTCCTGGTACCATAGTCACACAGGTACTCATTGATGTGTGCAACCGCTGCAGCATGGCCAACATTGAGTTCCACCTGGTGGGCATGTCACAGATCAGGCGGTTCTTGGGCAGGTTAAACTCCTTTTGGAGGTCTGCCAGCCGAGCACTGGCATTATATAACAGGCGAAAATGCACACAGACTTTCCTGGCCTGCCTCAGGACATCCTGTAAGCCCGGGTACCTGCCCAAGAACCGCTGCATCACCACGTTAAGGACGTGAGCCAAACAGGGCACATGGGTCATTTGTCCCTGTCGGAGGGCAGAGAGGAGGTTGGTGCCATTGTCGCAAACCACCATTCCTGCCTTAAGTTGGCGTGGCATCAACCACCTCTGAACCTACCCCTGCAGAGCTTTGGCTTCTGTCCCGCAAGCACACCAGCTCAAGCACCGCATAGCATCTTTTGGCCTGCATACTTGTGTAGCCCCTTGAACGGCTACGGAGCACCGCTGGTTCCAAGGACCAAGCACAGGAAGAGGCCATGGAGGAAGAAGAAGAGGAGGGGGTGGAGGAGAGAGGGTGTCACAATCATTAGTAGTGGCATTTTGGAGGCATGGTGGCGAAACAACCTCCAACACTACTGCACCTTGTCCTGCATCCTTCCCAGCTGCCAGTAGAGTCACCCAATGCGCGGTGAAACTTAGGTAACGTCTCTGTCCATGCCTGCTGGACCATGAGTCAGCGGTAATATGCACCTTACCACTGACCGCCCTGCATTGACATTGCCTTCCACATGCCGGTAGAGAGCCGGAATCGCCTTCCGTGAGAAAAAGTGGCGTTTGGGTACCTGCCACTGAGGAACTGCACATTCCACAAACTCACGGAAGGGGGAAGAGTCTACCAACTGAAAAGGCAGCAGTTGAAGTGCTAGCAATTTTGCCAAGCTAGCATTCAAATGCTGGGCATGTGGATGGCTGGGAGCGAACTTCTTTCGGCGGTGCAGCAGCTGGGGCAGGGAAATTTGCCTGGTACAATCTGACGTTGGTGTACCGAAAGCAGATTGCCCACAAGTACTTGGCTGTGACACACCTAATTCTACACCTTAATTTCTCTCAGTGCAGGTCTCAGAGAGGACTGAAGGTATAGTGGAGTTGGAGATCTCAGCTGATGAGGAGCAAGGAGAGGTCCTCTTTGTTCTTTGGTGTGGGTCTTTTAAATAAGCTTGCCAATGAACTGCATGGCAGGTCAACATATGTCTGGTCAAGCATGTGGTGCCCAAGCGGGAGATGTTTTGGCCACACGAGATACGCTTGAGACATATGTTGCAAATAGCAGCAGTGCGATCTGATGCACTCATCTCAAAAAAGGCCCACACCAAGGAACTTTTGGAATAACACGCAGAGACAGCAGCGCCCTGCACATGTGGAGATTTGGGGTGTGATGCAGTCAGTGTGCTGCCCTTAGGCTGGCCCCTGGAGGGCATCCTGCCTCAATGGTGATGTGCCTCCTCCTCCTCCTCTCTCCTATCAGGCACCCACGTTGAATCAGTGACCTCATCATCCCCTCCCTCCTCATCACTGGAGCAAACCTGGCAGCATGCTGCAGCAGGGGGAGCATGACTGCCAGATTGCTGTCCTTCTTGGGCACCCCCTCTGTCCATGCTCATGTTACTGCCTTCATCTAGCTCAGTATCATCATCAGAGCCTTTTAAACGCTGGGCATCCTCCTGGAGCATGTACCCAACACTGTGGTCAAACAGTTCGAGGGACTCCTCAGCAGGCCATGGTGGGGCTAGGGAAGGAGTCACTGATGCCATTGAGACGAGGGAAGAGGCCGCGTTGGCAGCTGCTTTGCCTTCTACAGGTAGCTTTAGGTGAACACTGTGCAGAGCTCACAAAAAACTAACTTGTAGCTTATTTAGCTGCCTGCGGTAGTGATAGGATCAGGAAAACACCACCAACCTTCTACAGGTAGCTTTAGGTGAACACTGTGCAGAGCTTGCAAAAAACTAACTTGTAGCTTATTTAGCTGCCTGCGGTAGTGATAGGATCAGGAAAACACCACCAACCTTCTACAGGTAGCTTTAGCTGAACACTGTGCAGAGTTCGCACTACACTAACTTGTAGTTTTAGCTGAACACTGTGAGGAGGACGCACTACCCTAACTTGTAGCGTTAGCTGAACACTGTGCACTACACTAACTTGTAGTTTTAGCTGAACACTGTGAGGAGGACGCACTACACTAACTTGTAGCTTATTTAGCTTCCTGCGGTAGTGATAGGATCAGGAAAACCCCATCAACCTTCTACAGGTAGCTTTAGGTGAACACTGTGCAGAGCTCACAAAAAAATAACTTGTAGCTTTTTTAGCTGCCTGCGGTAGAGATAGGATCAGGAAAACACCACCAACCTTCTACAGGTAGCTTTAGGTGAACACTATGCAGAGCTCGCAAAAAACTAACTTGTAGCTTATTTAGCTGCCTGCGGTAGTGATAGGATCAGGAAAACACCACCAACCTTCTACAGGTAGCTTTAGCTGAATACTGTGCAGAGGTTGCACTACACTAACTTGTAGTTTTAGGTAAACACTGTGAGGAGGACGCACTACACTAACTTTTAGCGTTAGCTGAACACTGTGCAGAGGTCACACTTAAATAACTTGTAGCTTTAACTGAACACTGTGAGGAGGACGCACTACACTAACTGTAAATAGTCTAGCTGCCTGACTGTGGTACTAATAGGATCAAAAGAACACCAGCAATTTTCTTCAGGTAGCTGTAAATACTGTAACAAGACAAGCCTGCCTGTCAGTAGGAAGATAACAGGAACGGATCTAGCTAAACTGAATACAGTGTATATATATATATATATATATATATATATATATATACATATATATATATATATATATATATATATATATACACACAACACCTGGGATGCATATATATACACAATACACTACGTGCAGCTAACTCACTGACTGTCCTGCCTAATCTATCTAACTTAAATCAAATGACACTGTCTCTCTGTCTATCTCTTTCAATGCCGGAACACACACTACACAGGGCAGCCGTGCAGGCGGCCTTATATAGTGTGGGGCATGTACTAAATCCCCTGAGCCATAATTGGCCAAAGCCTCCTTGGCTTTGGCCAATTACGGCTCTCTGTTCAGATGGCGCTGTGATTGGCCAAGCATGCGGGTCATAGTGCATGCTTGGCCAATCATCAGCCAGCAATGCACTGAGATGCTGCAGTGAATTATGGGCTGTGACGCGCCACACGAATTTGACGCGAACGGCCCATATCGTTCGCAATTCGGCGAACGGGCGAACAGACGATGTTCGAGTGGAACATGGGTTCGACTCGAACATGAAGCTCATCCCTAGTTATGCCCATGAGGAGGGATAGGCCCAGGAAGGTCTTAAATTTGGAAACCGGTTTGCAATCTCTGGCAAGGGTCAGCTGGGGATTAGTGGTGATGAATTGACCAGCATACAAATTGCTTTGGTCTACAATAGATCTATAGAGATCTTCCGTGAAAAACAGCGAATAAACATCAAGTGACGTAAAATCAACTGTTTCCATCTGAATTCCGGGTTGGCTAGTGAATGGGGGAAGTACGGGTGCTGCAGAAGTGGTGGGCTCCCAATTAGGATTGACAAATGCAGCAGGAAGGGCACTATGGGCTCGACGGGCCTGTCTTTGTCTTCTTCTTGGTGGCAGTGGGACACTACTAGTGCTAGCCACCTCGCCAGCTTGAACTACACTTATGAAACTTGCCACGTCACCAATAGGGATGAGCTTCGAGTTCGAGTCGAACTCATGTTCGACTCGAACATTGGCTGTTCGCAAGTTCGCCAAACAGCGAACAATTTGGGGTGTTCGCTGCAAATTCGAATGCCGCGGAACACCCTTTAAAAGTCTATGAGAGAAATCAAAAGTGCTAATTTTAAAGGCTTATATGCAAGTTATTGTCATAAAAAGTGTTTGGGGACCTGGGTCCTGCCCCAGGGGACATGGATCAATGCAAAAAAAAGTTTTAAAAACGGCCATTTTTTCAGGAGCAGTGATTTTAATAATGCTTAAAATCAAACAATAAAAGTGTATTATCCCTTTAAATTTCGTAGCTGGGGGGTGTCTATAGTATGCCTGTAAAGGGGCGCATGTTTCCCGTGTTTAGAACAGTCTGACAGCAAAATGACATTTCGAAGGAAAAAACCCATTTAAAACTACTCGCGGCTATTGCATTGCCGACAATACACATAGAAGTTCATTGATAAAAACGACATGGGAATTCCCCACAGGGGAACCCCGAACCAAAAGTTTTAAAAAAATGACGTGGGAGTCCCCCTAAATTCCATACCAGGCCCTTCAGGTCTGGTATGGATATTAAGGGGAACCCCGGCCAAAATGTAAAAAAAAAATGACGTGGGGTTCCCCCTAAATCCCATACCAGACCCTTCAGGTCTGGTATGGATTTTAAGGGGAACCCCGCGCCAAAAAAAAAAAAAAACGGCGTGGGGTCCCCCCAAAAATCCATACCAGACCCTTATCCGAGCACGCAACCTGGCAGGCCGCAGGAAAAGAGGGGGGGACGAGAGTGCGGCCCCCCCCTCCTGAACCGTACCAGGCCACATGCCCTCAACATTGGGAGGGTGCTTTGGGGTAGCCCCCCAAAACACCTTGTCCCCATGTTGATGAGGACAAGGGCCTCATCCCCACAACCCTGGCCGGTGGTTGTGGGGGTCTGCGGGCGGGGGGCTTATGGGAATCTGGAAGCCCCCTTTAACAAGGGGACCCCCAGATCCCGGCCCCCCCCCTGTGTGAAATGGTAAGGGGGTACTTACCCCTACCATTTCACTAAAAAACTGTCAAAAATGTTAAAAATGACAAGAGACAGTTTTTGACAATTCCTTTATTTAAATGCTTCTTCTTTCTTCTATCTTCCTTCATCTTCTTCTTCTTCTGGTTCTTCTGGTTCTTCCTCCGGCGTTCTCGTCCAGCATCTCCTCCGCGGCGTCTTCTATCTTCTTCTCCTCGGGCCGCTCCACACCTATGGCATGGGGGGAGGCTCCCGCTCTTCTCTTCATCTTCTTCTTCATCTTCTTCTCTTCTTCCTTCTTCTCTTCTTCTCTTCTTCATTTTCTTCTCCGGGCCGCTCCGCATCCATGCCAGCATGGAGGGAGGCTCCCGCTGTGTGACGGTGTCTCCTCGTCTGACGGTTCCTAAATAACAGGGGGCGGGGCCACCCGGTGACCCTGCCCCCCTCTGACGCATGGGACATGACAGGACTTCCCTGTGGCATTTCCCGTGACGTCACAGGGAAGTCCCGTCAAGTCACCGTGCGTCAGAGGGGGGCGGGGTCACCGGGTGGCCCCGCCCCCCGTTATTTAAGAACCGTCAGACGAGGAGATGCCGTCACACAGCGGAAGCCTCCCTCCATGCCAGCACGGCTGCGGAGCGGCCCGGAGAAGAAAATGAAGAAGAGAAGAAGAGAAGAAAAGAAGAAGAGAAGAAGATGAAGAAGATGAAGAGAAGAGCGGGAGCCTGCCCCCATGCCATGGGTGCGGAGCGGCCCGAGGAGAAGAAGATAGAAGACGCCGCTGAGGAGATGCTGGACGAGAATGCCAGAGGAAGAACCAGAAGAGCCAGAAGAACCAGAAGAAGAAGATGAAGGAAGATAGAAGAAAGAAGAAGCATTTAAATAAAGGAATTGTCAAAAACTGTCTCTTGTCATTTTTAACATTTTTTTACAGTTTTTTAATGAAATGGTAGGGGTAAGTACCCCCTTACCATTTCACACAGGGGGGGGCCGGGATCTGGGGGTCCCCTTGTTAAAGGGGGCTTCCAGATTCTGATAAGCCCCCCGCCCGCAGACCCCCACAACCACCGGCCAGGGTTTTGGGGATGAGGCCCTTGTCCTCATCAACATGGGGACAAGGTGTTTTGGGGGGCTACCCCAAAGCACCCTCCCAATGTTGAGGGCATGTGGCCTGGTACGGTTCAGGAGGGGGGGCGCACTCTCGTCCCCCCTCTTTTCCTGCAGCCTGCCAGGTTGCGTGCTCGGATAAGGGTCTGGTATGGATTTTTGGGGGGACCCCACGCCATTTTTTTTTTTTGCGCGGGGTTCCCCTTAAAATCCATACCAGACCTGAAGGGTCTGGTATGGAATTTAGGGAGAACCCCACATCATTTTTTTTTTTTTAATTTTGGCCAGGGTTCCCCTTAATATCCATACCAGACCTGAAGGGCCTGGTATGGAATTTAGGGGGACTCCCACGTCATTTTTTTTTTTTTTTGGTTCGGGGTTCCCCTGTGGGGAATTCCCATGCCGTTTTTATCAATGAACTTCTATGTGTATTGTCGGCAATGCAATAGCCGCGAGTAGTTTTAAATGGGTTTTTTCCTTCGAAATGTCATTTTGCTGTCAGACTGTTCTAAACATGGGAAACATGCGCCCCTTTACAGGCATACTATAGACACCCCTCAGCTACGAAATTTAAAGGGATATTACACTTTTATTGTTTCACTTTAAGCATTATTAAAATCACTGCTCCTGAAAAAACGGCTGTTTTTAAAAGTTTTTTTTGCATTGATACATGTCCCCTGGGGCAGGACCCAGGTCCCCAAACACTTTTTATGACAATAACTTGCATATAAGCCTTTAAAATTAGCACTTTTGATTATTCATGTTCGTGTCCCATAGACTTTAACGGTGTTCGCGTGTTCGAACGAACTTTTTTCCTGTTCGCATGTTCTGGTGCGAACCGAACAGGGGGGTGTTCGGCTCATCCCTAGTCAACAAGTATTACTGCAGTGCTGGATGTACGATCAGGATGTACTAGGCCGCTGGTACTTGCCAGTTCACCAGGCTTTCTGCTCCATACGAGAGCCCTGTGGTTCTTGCACCTCAATGACAGCAGAAGAACGGGGTCTGGTACGCCTGACATTGGCAGGGACCACAACTCTGTCGTCAGAGCTATCTGTCAGAGGTATTCTGAGCCTGAATCTGACAGATGAGTGACTTCCTCTTCACTACCTGTCATGCTCAGAAACGTGTAGGCCTCTTCACTACTGTACCTTCGGTTTGACATTTTAATCTCTAAATTTACTGGTACAGTAGTGAGACTCACAAGAAAAAAAGCACCTGACTGTCAGTGACTGCTTCAAACGCTGCAAAAAAAACTGTTAGTATTGGCAGGGATCAGGCCTGACTCTGTGAATGCTGCAGTTACAGTAGGTGGCCGCGATATTGTGTCAATCTCGCTGCATTTCTCGGTGAGATTTGACACCTGCGAGCCCCGTCGCAGGAGCCAGCGCCGAGATAGCTCACTCATCGGGAAAGGAAAACTTTTTTTTCCTTTCGCGATGAGCGACAAGCAGTGCTGACAGCTGTCTGGTATGAATCCTGAGGGGGAACACCGCGCCAAATCTTAAATAAAAAATCGGCGTGGGTTCCCCCCAGGGGCATACCAGGCCCTTAGGTCTGATCTGTACCAGCCCTGAGCCGTACCAGGCCGCATGCCCTCAACATGGGGGGTGGGTGCCTTGGGGGAGGGGGCGCCCTGCGGCCCCCCCACCCCAAAGCACCTTGTCCCCATGTTGATGAGGACAAGGGCCTCTTCCCAACAACCCTGGCCATTGGTTGTCGGGGTCTGCGGGCAGGGGGCTTATCGGAATCCGGGAGCCCCCTTTAATAAGGGGGCCCCCAGATCCCGGCCCCCCACCCTATGTGAATGAGTATGAAGTACATGGTACCCCTACCCATTCACCTAGGGAAAAAATTGTCAATAAAAAAAACACATTACACAGATTTTAAGAGTAATTTATTAGGCAGCTCCGGGGTCTTCTTCCGACTTCGGGGGGTCTCCTTCCAACTTCTCCCGGTGTTCCGCCTCTTCTCCCGGTGTTCCGCCTCTTCTCCCGACCCCTCCGCTATCTTCTTCCAGCTCTTTTGCCAGCGGGGGCCCGGTCTGCTGCCGCTGTCTTTTCACCGCTGTCTTGTCGCGTCTTCTCCCGGTCCCTCCGCTATCTTCTTCCAGCTCTTTTGCCAGCGGGGGTCCGGTCTGCTGCCGCTGTCTTGTCGCCGCTGTCTCGCCGCTGTCTCACCACTTCTTCTCTTCTTTTCTTCCGATGTTGACGCGATGCTCTCTCCGGCTGGAATGCTGTGTGCGAACTGCAGAGCCATTTATCTAGGCGGTGACCCCACCCCCTCTTGACGTCACGGTCCCAGCATGTGCAGGGACTCTGGCGTCATAAGGGGGCGTGACCCCAGAGTCCCTGCGCATGCTGGGACCGTGACGTCACAAGGGGGCGGGGTCACCGCCTATATAAATGGCTCCACAGCTCGCACACAGCATTCCAGCTGGAGAGAGCGTCGTGTCAACATCGGAAAAAAAGAAGAGAAGAAGCAGTGAGACAGCAGCGACAAGACAGCAGCAGCAGACCGGACCCCCGCTGGCAAAAGAGCTGGAAGAAGATAGTGGAGGGGCCGGGAGAAGAGGTGGAACACCGGGAGAAGAGGCGGAACACTGGGAGAAGTCGGAAGGAGACCCCCCGAAGTCGGAAGAAGACCCCGGAGCTGCCTAATAAATTACTCTTAAAATCTGTGTAATGTGTTTTTTTAATAGACACTTTTTTCCCTAGGTGAATGGGTAGGGGTACCATGTACCCCATACTCATTCACATAGGGTGGGGGGCCAGGATCTGGGGGCCCCCTTATTAAAGGGGGCTCCCGGATTCTCATCAACATGGGGACAAGGTGCTTTGGGGTGGGGGGGCCGCAGGGCGCCCCCCTCCCCCAAGGCACCCACCCCCCATGTTGAGGGCATGCGGCCTGGTACGGCTAAGGAGGGGGGGCGCTAGCTCGATTTGCGCAGTGGCAGTATCATAGCCAATGAGGTTCAACTGAGGTGTGATTATTGCTAATTGCTTCTCGGCCTTTTGGCTAAGATCAAGTGTAGTATCTGTTCTTATCAGTTTCCAGGAGGTGGCGCTTGCTTCCGTCCCTGATCTATGGCGAAATAGAGATGGGATGGCGGTTGCTATGCAAAACCTGCTGGAGTGAAGGTGACCTGGAGCGGTTCGTAGCCGAAAGGGAAGCCTTCTGATGAGGATGGAGAACCACGGGGTCTGATCCGGAGGGTCGGGACCCTGGCCTTCTGACCTGGATTGGGGCGGATCTAGCTCCAGACAGTTATTCGGGAGAGAACACTTACTCCCCTCTTGTAAGGTGGGGGGGAGTGGTTAGTACTTCCCGAATGTAATTAGGACGGAGTGATGGGAGCGACGGCAGAGTCTGATGGTGAGGGACTCTTTTCCGGCTTCCTGATCTCCATATCCTTCCTGTCTGTGGTGGGGTCTGCTGTGGTCTAGGTTGGGGGGTCAGGGATGCTTCAAAAAGCCAGTGGTGAATGTGCCCCTGAACACACATGGCCACTTTCACTCTCCCCTCTCACTATCTTCCCCACTCTTTGCTTTACCCCTGTTTGTCACTTTTTTGTCTTTTTTTGGTTGTCATGTATACACGTTTTGTCACTGTGTGGTGAGTAGGGTGTGGGTCCTCGGCCTACTCTGAAAGTCTTGGGAGGGGGTGGACATAGGCCTTTTGGCTTGGTTCGCCCTCTCCTTGGTGGGGTCTCTCTTCGGGAGAACCCCATTGTACTTGGGTTGGTCTGCATCGGCAGTCCTTCCAGTTGTGGGGGTCCGCCTGGTCTCGGCCAGAGTACCTCAGTCCCCGTCTGGAGCCTAACGCCCCGGGGGATCAGGGTAAGGTCCTTCCCTAGTGGAGGACTCTGTACACCCGTTGCACGTTTTTGTGTTTCACTCTCTATGTGTGGGCACTTTTTTTTAGGCACCGGGTGGAAGTTTTTGAGGTGTGTTTTGCACGCCACTGGCTTTTCAAAAAAAAAAAAAAATCTGCGATTTTTATTGGGACTGCGACATTATGGCGGACACGTCGGACAATTTTGACACATTTTTGGGACCACTGGCATTTTTACAGCGATCAGTGCTATAAAAATGCATTGATTACTGTAAAAATATCACTGGCAGGGAAGGGGTTAACACTAGAGGGCGATAAAGGGGTTAGAGTTTGTTCCAACTGGAGGGGGGGAGTGGACTGTGTAGGGGAGATGACAGATTGCTGTTCATACTCTGTATGAACAGACAATCTGTCACCTCTCCCCTCAGAGAACTGGAAACTGTGTGTTTACACACACAGATACCGGTTCTCCATGTGCCCCGAGCGATCGCTGGAGCCTGGCGGTGATCACGACCGCCGGGCACTCTCATCGGCTCCATGGCGAGCTCCATGCTGTATTGCCCGTTGCAAAGCTTGCAAAGGTGACTTCTTTACCTTCAGAGGTTTTCACAGTCATCTTTCATTAACTAAATGATCATTCATGATTCCATAATTTTATTTCATATAGGTATCTATTGAGCTTTGACCAAATATATGAACGGATAATAAATTTGGGAAAGGAACAGAAAGGGATAGTTCAATATTAAAGAGGAGTTCCAGTCAAAAAAAAAAATAAAAGTCAGCAGCTACAAATACTGCAGCTGCTGACTTTTAATTGGACACTTACCTGTCCCAGGGTCCAGAGATGCGGGGGATCGAAGCCCCGCTCATCTCCCCCTCCATTCAGCGGCACTGGCATTGCAACTGTGGGCGCCGGGCTGTGGCTTCACAGCCTGGCACCCGCTGCGCATGCGCGAGCGGCGCCGCGCGTCGTGATTGGCCGCTCAGTCTCCTGGGACCTGTAATGGGTCCCAGATGATTGACAGGAGGGAGGGAGCAGAGCTGAGCCCTTCCTGTGCCGAGGGGGAAGTGATGTCACCAGCCCAGGCACTGGAAGAGGCAGACTACGAGGGACCCTCTAGCAACAGGCATTTAGAGGTAAGTAAAAAAAAATATATATCCAAATTTTTTTTGTATTTTTTTTTTAGGATTTTTCATGTAGTTTTGTTTTTTTGGGTGGAACCCCACTTTAAGGAAGAAAGAGGACAAAAAAATGATGATATATAATGAATTGTCCTATGTTAGAGTATAGATTGTGCGATTCCATCATTTATTGTTACTTCATGAACAGCAAAAAAATTAAAATAAATATCTGACAAATGTAAAATATTCGCTAGGGTTGGGAAATACCCTTCTGTGTGCACTCCAATGAAAGGAACAGGGCAGAACACAGAGCATGCCACTGTGAAGCATGGATAAATAGGCTCTAATTATATGAATAATAAGGCAGCACTTCTAATGCCGCGTACACACGGTCGGACTTTTCGTCTACAAAAGTCCGACAGCCTGTCCGACAGACTTCCGGCGGACTTTCGGCGGACTTGCAGCAGACTTTCTAACGAACGGACTTGCCTACACACGACCACACAAAAGTCCGACGGATTCGTACGTGATGACGTACACCGGACTAAAATAAGGAAGTTCATAGCCAGTAGCCAATAGCTGCCCTAGCATGGGTTTTTGTCCGTCGGACTAGCACACAGACGAGCGGATTTCGGGGTCCATCGTAGTTACGACGTAAAGATTTGAAGCATGTTTCAAATCTAAAGTCCGTCGGATTTGAGGCTGAAAAAGTCTGCTGAAAGTCCGGAGAAGCCCACACACGATTGGATTACCAGCCAGCTTTAGTCCGTCGGCGTCCGTTGGACTTTTGTAGACGAAAAGTCCGACCGTGTGTACGCGGCATAACAGCTAGCTTTTCACATTTCCGGCATATGAAAGGAAGCATCTTGAAAGGACTTAACAGTCTATTATAGTACATGCACAGGATCTTTTTAAGAAACATTTTGATTCCCACCTCTACCTGACCCTGAGTGTTTGCATACCAGCTGAAGATGTTTTCTGGGATGTATCTATGTGTATTGATGTTTGTTACTATATATGTTACACAGATATGTTACATAGCACATGTGGCTTACATACCTCCCAACTTTTTGAGATGTGAACAAGGGACATCGATTAGCAAAAGTATGTAGGCGTGGGACACACACCCTGCCACAGAATTATACGAACAAAAATAATTAGGCAAACCTACAAGTACTTTTTTTTTCCAACTACTATTCCTTTATACTGGCTACTGAAATTAACAAATGCAGCAGTTTGAAAATTGGATGAAAGGTTTAGCACTGGGAAACACTTTTTGAAAGCTAAAAAGTGCATTTTATATACAACTATATAGATCAGACCAAAATGAGGGACAAATGAGTAGGAAAGAGGGACAGAGGGACTTTGTTTTAAATCAGGGACAGTTGGGAGCTATGGGCTTATAGCTTAGAGTTTACTTTTGTCTAACTCGATGAATTGTGGGGGGAAATCCTGTGCGTATATTGTAATGTATATATGTCTTTATATGATACTTCTTTTCAGAAATATATGACATTTGAAAAGCTTTTTGAGTGCTGCTTATTATTCATATTATTAGAGTGTGAATCCTAACTATGGTTCTAGCACCTGCATTTGTGCAATCGGCTCTTTATTTATTGATATTTTAATTTGGGTGTGTAATATCCTACTTTTTGTTTCACTCATTTTGCATGGTTAAATAAAGCCTGGACTCATCCATTGTTTAAACATTATACATATATATCCTGTAAATGTTCACATGTTCCTCTGTTTAAAAAATGTTGACCTGTATTTATCTACGTTTCAGACTATCACCCATTTTTTCCCCCTGATTGAAATCAATTGAACAAAACTTGTTGGGGTTAACTGCTATTTGTAAAAGTTTTGGGTGATTTTGTTATACTGTATTGGGCAATGTTGGTCATTTTATATCTACATGTGTTTTTAAAAGCACTATGTCAAATAACATTTTGTATTTTATATATACTTCTTGTTTTTGGGCTGCCTAAAAATTCCCATCCTCTTTCTACACATTATTCTTCATATTAGGATTAGGTGGCACTGATGAGCACTGACAGATGGCACTGACAGGTGGCACTGGCAGGTGGCTGACACTGGCAGGTGGCTGGCACTGACAGGTGGCACTGGCAGGTGGCTGGCACTGACAGGTGGCTGGCACTGACAGTTGGCTGGCATTGATATTTGGCATTGATAGGTGGTGCTGGCACTAACAGGTGGCACTGGCAGGTGGCTGGCACTGACAGGTGGCACTGACAGGTGGCACTGGCAGGTGGCTGGCACTGATAGATGGCTGGTACAGATAGATGGCATTGATAGGTGGCGCTGGCACTGGCAGGTGGCTGGCACTGACAGGTGGCACTGGCAGGTGGCTGGCACTGACAGGTGGCATTGGCAGGTGGCTGACACTGATAGATGGCTGGCACTGATAGATGGTATTGATAGGTGGAGCTGGCACTGACAGGTGGCTGGCACTGACAGGTGGCTGGCACTAATGAGCGGCACTTATGGACATTGGGCACTGATAGGTGGCATTTATGAGCACTGATGAGCAGGCACTGAAATGCTATGAGGAAAGGCTGCCTGCGACGGCCCATCTTGGTACTCCTTGCACTCGGCCGCATAAAATCAGCAGCGGCCATCTTGTTACACCCAGCCTGAACTATATGGGCTGAGTGTAACAAGATGGCCGTTGCTGGCTTACTGCGGCCGAGTGCAGGGTGTACCAAGATGGGCGTCGGGATGTCCAACCACCGACGTCGACACGGAGCGTCACTTCCACTGTTCTGCCGGCTGACTTCCGGCTGCGCTGGGTCGCTTTCTCTCCCAGGTTTCGGATCTGGCATCGGGAGCATTTGTGCGAGTACAAGTACTCGCACAAATGCTCAGTATCGGTCCCGATACCGGGACAACCCTAATATAAACATTGTACATAAGCGACTGTCCTTTTACTCACACATTATATTCTAATTACTTTGCAACAAACAAAAGTAAAAAAAGACACAGTTCCCAGACTTATGTCTTTGTCGTGGGTTACTTTCTGTAACAGCCATTGTCAATGCTTGTTAACTGTTAAAGCAGTGTTAAACCCAAAAGTAAACATTTATCATACTGCAGTTTACCAGTTCTTAGATGTAATGACTGTATTAGTTTCCCTTTTCTTCTATTGTAATCTTGTAATCCACCCAGCAAGTCTGTTGTTTTTCACAGCACAGCTAGTAGAATGTATTAGTTTACATGGATGAGACAAATCACTTAACACTGGCCAGGGTGAATAAAATTATCAGTTTTTTATTTATTCATGCAAGTCCCTTATGCCAAAAGGAAAAAAAACAACAGTTTGCTTTAACTGACTATAAAGTGTGAGCTATAGCTTGGCTTCAATTTGTTAGTGGTTCTAGTTTGCTCATACACTTAAAGCGGAGCTCCACCTTAAACAAAACTATTAAAAGCCAGCAGCTACAAATACTGCAGCTGCTGACTTTTAAGAAATGGACACTTACCTGTCCCAGGGTCCAGCGATGTCGGCAGCCGAAGCCGATCGATCGCTCGTCTCTCGGCTGCCCCACCGCCATCCTCGGTCAGGGAATCAGGAAGTGAAGCGTTGCGGCTTCACTGCCCGGTTCCCTACTGCGCATGCGCGAGTCACGCTGCGCGTCTACACTGGTCCCCATTGTGTTGTGGGAACTGTGTGTTTCCCACAACACAACGGGGGGGGGGGGCGGGCATTTGCGGCTAGCTGCGGCTAGCTATTCCTGGAAGTGGGTGCAGATACCTGTATTATACAGGTATCTGCACCCCCCTCCCCCCTGAAAGGTGCCAATTGAGGCACTGGAGGAGGGGAGGAATCTGATGAGTGGAACTAGTGGAACTCCGCTTTAACACTTCCCTCCCCCTTAGACTGACAAAGCTGCTATCTACGGTGCCTCCATTGCTCATTACTCCAGACTTGTATCTCACTAATACAGGAGGTATGTTACTGACCAGAAAACATAGGGGAATAAGCTGAAGAAAAGAAAACTGATGCAGCCACCATATCTAATGATTAGGGATGGGTCAAACACCCCCCTGTTCAGTTCTCAGCAGAGTTCCTGAACAGGGGGAAATGTTCTAACCAAATGGCGAATCCAAATCCTATTGAAGTCTATGGGAGCTAAAAAAAGTGTCCATTTTGAAGGCTTAAGTAATTGGCCATAAAAGGGGTGTGGGCGTCTGGATACTGCCCTGGGGGATATATATAAAAAAAAAAATTCAGGAGCAGTGATTTTAATGATGCTTAAAGTGCAACAATAAAAATGAAAAATTCCGGGGGGCGTGGCCGGCATCCGAGCAGTATGGACGTTCTCCACTGAGCTCTGTGGAAAGTCCGGGATTCAGCTTACTGGGACCTCGTTTCAGGTCGAAAATTGCACCCGGAGACCCTCCTCACCCCCCCTACAGCATGGCATGATGTCTGCCAAAAGAAAGGGTGACAGGCACCCTCAGAAAATAACGGCCTTTCTGATTCAGCCAGCTGCTGGAAGAAGTCCAAGATGGCGCCGTGGCTGCAGCGTCTGCATCTCTCCCCTCTTGGCTCTCAATCTTACAGAGCCAAAATACAGAAGATGGAGAGGATGGCTTTATGGAGCTAACCAACCTTGAGCAAGGCTTGCCCTTTTCTTCCCCAGGCACTCCACTGGCAGGCAGCCCTGCTAAAGCTAGGATGAGGCTGGACACAGACCACACAACAACGCCAGAGGTGGCCCTAAACAATGTGCATACTGTTAACCCCTGACCCATTTGCCAGCATCCCTACTAATAATCAGCCTATACTAGACACTGCACTTAAAGACATGCTATTCACCCTTAGGAATTCTCTGCACTCAGATATTATATCCATTATGCAGCGCCTAAATGCTGATATATCCTCAGTTTCAGGCAGAGTGTCACAAATTGAAAACCAACTGGGGGGTTTTGCATTAACCGTAAATGGCCTAATGGATGCACATGTGGATAATCTTGAGGTTCACGCTTGGATCAAATGAAAACTGTCAGACCTGGAGGACAGGTTGCATCGTAAGAACAAAAAAATCAGAGGAATTGCGGAAATAGTGCAATCCCACAAGCTAGCGGGCTATGCAAAAGGGCTTCTCAAAGCATTACTGCCTGACCTAAAAATTATTGAAATGGTGATTGACCGTATCCACCGTTTGCTGAAAACGCCATCCCTGCCTGACACCATCCCATGGGATGTGATTTTATGTATACACTTTTACCATATCAAGAAACAGATTATGTGAAAATCCAGAAGTGAGCAATCCCTACCTGATCCATATTCACACCTTCAAATATTTGCTGATTTATCACAATATACTGTCCAAATGCGTAGAGAGCTGAATACAGTTACCAAAGTATTGAGAAACCATAATCTTCTATACCAATGGATAAACCCTGCTATGCTTTTGATTACTTACAATGGTGCTCAATTCACAGCTAGCACTCTGAATGAAGGTTTGCAGCAACTCCAGTAATGGGGAATAATCCCAGAAAACACAAATCCACCATCTGAGAACTGCAGGCACTCTAATCCACGTTCTGATGTCCAACTTAATCAGCGCCCTCGTTACTCCTCCAAACACTGATCGAGGTCCTACTGGGCAAGCTTCTATATCCCGCACTGATATATGGCTTTGACTAGGCCACTTGAACTTTTTCCCTTCAATTTAGCCAAGTAAGTGCACAGCACTTTTCTGCAAGGCCGATTGTTCTGCCACTTGGCACACAGTTGTCTGTTTTCTTTTCTTTTTCTAATGTTTGTTTTGTTGATTGTTGCCTACCATTTCTAATGTTTCTTACCATACAGCTTAACCTTGGTAGCATATACTCTATTGTGCTAATCACTTGCAGACATCTTCTGCAGTACTCATATCAATCTAACATCTTAGATATCTTTGGACTTTCTGTCACAGCTCCTCTAAATTCAAAATGACTATCAAGTTCCTGACGATAAACGCTAAAGGCCTCAACCACCCAGTAAAAAGGTCTTCCCTCTGCAAACTGGCTAAGGAATCTCACTGCAACATTCTGTGTGTGCAAGAAACACACTTCAAAGCCTTGTCTCCACATATTTGCTCCAATAGAGTGAGTCCAGATGAAGCTACGCCCACTATTCTAGCGAAATGCGTTGACGTCACATCGGTCATGTGACGCCAGCCCACGCTGTGCTCCCATGTAGACTGCACTATGGGGTTGGAGATGGGATCGTTTATGTTTGTTTGACCTCCATAAGAACAACACGTGCAGCATGTTTGAAATAAACAAGTGGACAGGACTGTCTCGTCCATGAAGATGAGAGCCGCTTTGGAGGTCTAAGATATGGAGCTGACTGATTTGATTTTGGACTGAGAAGGAGACCCAGTATCCAAGACAACCAACAGAGTGGTAACATACTGACACTCTTCATTGCTTGCTTGCCTCTGCTGAATTACAAGATATACTTGGCGGTGAAAAGAGTGCATAACTTGACTATCTAGCAGCAACACAATTAACATCATCCCTGCTTTTTTTATGAATACATCAGAGTCATTGAACTTACCGTGGGTTGTCTGTGACCCATATGCCGTTCTGTTGGGGAACTTTTGATTACGGGACTCTGTACCTTTTTCCTTACTCAGAGCTGATACTGGCAACAGGTCAAGGTGCTCACATTCATCATGATAAATTAAATTAATTATCATACTAATAGACTCTTTCCTGGCGGCTAAGAAAATATTTATGAAGCTCTACATTGTTCCGGAAAGTGTCTGTTGAGAAATAATCTGAGGATTACTGTATGGCAATTTAAGAACTTTTTTCTATTGTAGTGGGATTAACTCAGAACATAAAATCAAGAATCATTCAGTCAGTGAGATCCACCTAACCAATTCCATACCAACCTTGTTAATTTAGGGGAAGATCTGAGTATCATTGTATACATCATTTGAATTTTCATTTCCCCTGGGGGCTATCCACAGGAAATTTGCATAATAATTTTTGACTCTTCCATGCCACTTATGGGAGGACGGTTTGCTAATTTTTTTATGCGATTTTGTCGCTTAGCATTCTTCCTGTGGATATGAACAAGCTGGGGTCTGGACCTTCTGTGTATTATTGTTGGGGGGGGGGTTGTTTTATTTGTTTGTGTAGTGCTGTTTATGTGTTGTCTTGTCTTTCTATGTGTTTAATACATCAATTTTTGTGCGGGTTATCTCTCCTATGGACGAGAACCGGGAAACTTGATGTGTGAAGTTGTGTGCACCTTTGATATTTTTGCACAGTTGGTAAATTTGAGAGGCTTTGCCTCTATAGATATAAGTGTATTTAATAAACTTTGTATATTTTTTATGGAACCAATTTGATTCAGATTTCCTGTTGCAAAAGTAGCCATCTTCTGAACCCGGGTAGGAATACTTGGTTTATTTTTATATGCTAGTTTAGTCCTTATAGCTACAGCAACAGCACCTTAAATAGGTGTCCTATATCTAAGATTTTATGATAACCTTAATTGTTTTTTTGTTCAGCAGGATTAGCTTTTTGTTTTTTCTTTTTCTTCTTTTCTGTATTTGCTCTAATAGCCAGTTCCCCCACATCTTCACAGCATGCACAGACTCTTAAAAAAGAGAGTTTTTAATAGCAATTAATTGTTCTATAACCTTTCAACTACAAGACAAGGTGCTGCTTCTTAAACAACTCCTTGCACCAAACGTTCATCAAATCAGTTTCCTAAAAAAAACTCAAAAGAATAATTGACGCTGTTCAAAAAGTTGCTCTTCTTTGGTGTGTAGATTTTAATCTAACTCCGGATATAAATTTGGACTCCTCCATCCCATCCAGGCACCATAATCACTCTTTGGGTCATCTTTTGAAAGAATTTCAGTTGCAAGATGTGTGGCGATGCCAGCATGCGTCAGAACGTGACTTTACCTTCTTCTGACCGTGTTACAATTCATACTCCAGAATAAACTTATTCCTAACCAATCAGTGGACACTACAAACAATCTCTGTCTCGCACATCCACTCGATAACATGGTCAGATCACTCTCCAGTGAGTATTACCATTGCAGACTCTTCTCACCACTCTTATGCCCTGTACACACGGTCGGACATTGATCGGACATTCCGACAACAAAATCCATGGATTTTTTCCCGACGGATGTTGGCTCAAACTTGTCTTGCATACACACAGTCACACAAAGTTGTCGGAAAATCCGATCGTTCTGAATGCGGTGATGTAAAACACGTACATCGGGACTATAAACGGGGCAGTAGCCAATAGCTTTCGTCTCTTAATTTATTCTGAGCATGCATGGCACTTTGTGCATCGGATTTGTGTAGACACGATTGGAATTTCCGACAACGGATTTTGTTGTCGGAAAATGTTATAGCAAGCTCTCAAACTTTGTGTGTCGGAAATTCCAATGGAAAATGTGTGATGGAGCCTACACACAGTCGGAATTTCCGACAACAAGGTCCTATCACACATTTTCCGTTGGAAAATCTGACCGCGTGTACAAGGTATAAGAGTAAAGAAAGAACAGAGAAAGGGGTGAGTGGCGCTACCTATGTACCAAAGAGTGATCTGGTAGATCACTCTTTAGTGGCTGGAACAGCTCCAAAAAGTTCTAGAAGAACCCAGTGGTGAAGTGAATTAATAACAACTTGCCTACAAGTGTAGTTAAATTCAGGGATCCCCCTAGGTGTGGATACCAGTCCTAAGGAGGATAATTAACACCAGCATGTGAATATATGACACCTTATACAAATGATAAATCCCAATATATATACCCAGCCTATAATTGTGTTAAGATAAAAATCCTCTACTTATGACAGTGCATTTAAAGTCCAAACAATAATTGCATGAAAGTAGAATGATCCTCTACTTATGACAGTGCATATAAAGTCCAAACACCAAATTCTGTTGCTTTAAAGAAAAAGTCCAAAAAAATATTGGTGTGCCAAAAAAGTGAAAATAGATTATAACCGTATATATAAATAAGTGTAACAAGATGTGTTTATCAAGAAAAGATAATATATATGATGCAAAACCAAAAAAACAAAAAAAAGGAAAAAAACAAAAAAATGCAAAAAAATTGCACCAAAAACCAGAAAAAGAAATGACATTTTATCACACCATGTGCAAAAACTGCATAAGTGTATTCATTCCAGTAAAGATGACTGCTCGTGCATTAATGGATTGTAGCAGGTGACTTTAGTGCTCACAAAATCTTGACAGGTGACTTGCGTGCTCCCCCTCATGGGTCCCCACTCACCAGCTCCTATTACCCCTACAGGGGTGATACGCATGCAAATCCACAACAAAGACAGGTGGCCACAGGTGTCAACCTCTGCAGTCCCTCGAGCAGCCTTGGGATTCCCGAGCAGTAGTAAGTGTAGATCCTCATATTCCTTAACATAAGCACATCCGTGGCTGTGATTGGCTGGACTGATGTAAAGAGTATGGAGACCGATGTGAACGGCAGCTGCTCACACAAGAAGTGCCTGAGCAGGCATCTACACTTACTACTCCTCGGGAAAGACCTGTTTTGCAATATATATACCTCAGTACACCCACATCTGCCTGTGTGTACTGCCCATAGGCCCATTCCCCTAGCATATATGCTTTCTGCCCCTCTTTTCTTGTCCTCAATTAGTCCTTATCATGATTTCCTTTTCCCCTCCCCACTAAACCCCCCCCCCTTTCATCAGTTCCCCCTTCTTTCCAATTTTTATCTAGTAATCTTACCCCCTTCCCAACTATTAACACCATATTATCCTAATATTTATCATTTTTACTCATTTTAACATATACTGCACACACCATCACACATCCCGTGTCACCTAACATGCATTATATACATGGCAGTGACCATTAACATTTTTTCTCTCTCCCCTCCCTTTACCATATTACACATGGCTATCTATCATCCTCCATTAACTGTGTTTTTTCCATATGCAGCATTTATCTTAGCCCTTTGTTGTTGTTGTGTTTAATCATGCACCTCCTGCCTGTGATTGTTTTTCTTATCTGTTTTGCAATAAGGTTTTATTTATGCTACTATTAACACCATCCGGCTGTGCTTTTATTGTTCCATGCCTCCGTTTTTCATGCGATGCATACAATTACATTACTTTCTGTACATTGGCAACTCCCCCTCCCTCTTCCTTATCTACCACCTGACACAGTCCCTGTCAATCTGCTTTAAAGAAGGAGCGCGGCCGTCACGTCATGCCCTGCCCATTTAGGAAACACGTCACACTCCAGTGACGTCATCCCCCTTCACCTGGATACCGACTTGCGCTTCAGACCTCGTGTTGGCACACACTCCACCACGGCCGGCAGAGAACCATCCAGCGGTGTCTGAGAAGATGTCACAGCGCACCTCCATCGATACAAAGAGGGACTGACTGCACTGAGGATTCCCCCATTACTGGGACTACATTCATGCCTATTTTATACTTCCTAAATGTGAGTTGCCATTTGTCTATCAATGTGTATTAAACCTTTTTAAGAAAAATCTGCACCCAGAGGCGCCTCTCCTCTCCTTCTTGTTGTTTCACTATATTGGAAGGAATTTTTCATTTTTATGCTTTCACTTTAAAAATCAAAAAATCACTGATCATTTACCGCTTCAGCCCCAGAAGATTTTACCCCCTTCCTGACCAGAGCGCTTTTTGTGATTTGGCACTGCGTCGTTTAACTGACAATTGCGCGGTCGAGCGACATTTCACCCAAATAAAATTGACGTCCTTTTTTTCCCACAAATAGAGCTTTCGTTTGGTATTTGACCACCTCTGCGGTTTTTATTTTTGTGCTATAAATAAAAAAAGAGCGACAATTTTGAAAAAAAGCTATATTTTTTACTTTTTGCTATAATAAATATCCCCCCAAAAATATATATATAAAAAACTAAATTTTTCCTCAGTTTAGGCTGATATGTATTCTTCTACATATGTTTGGTAAAAAAAAGACAATAAGCGTATATTGATTGGTTTGCGCAAACGTAATAGCATCTACAAAATAGGGGATAGTTTTATGGCATTTTTATTATTAATTTTTTTTATTAGTAATGGCGGCGATCTGAGATTTTTATCATGACTGCGACATTATGGCGGACACATCGGACACTTTTGACACTATTTTGGGACCATTGTCATTTATACAGCAATCAGTGCTATAAAAATTCACTGATTACTGTGTAAATGACACTGGAAGGGAAGGGGTTAAACACTAGGGGGCAATCAAGTGGTTAAGTGTGTCCTAGGGAGTGATTCTAACTGTGAGGAGGTGGGCTACCACTCACATGACAGTGATCACTGCTCCTGATGACAGGGAGTAGGGATGAGCCGAACATCCCCCGGTTCGGTTCGCACCAGAACCTGCAAATGGACCGAAAATTCGCACAAATGTTAGAACCCCATTGACATTTATGGGACTCGAACGTTCGAAATCAAAAGTGCTCATTTTAAAGGCTAATTTGCATTGTATTGTCCTAAAAAGAGTTTGGGGACCCGGGTCCTGCCCCAGGGGACATGTATCAATGCAAAAAACTTTTAAAAACGGATGTTTTTTCGGGAGCAGTGATTTTAATAATGCTTAAAGTAAAAAAAAAAAGTGAATTATTCCTTTAAATATCGTACATGGGGGGTATCTATAGTATGCCTGTAAAGTGGCGCGGTTTCCCGTGCTTAGAAGAGTCTCTGCACAAAATGTCATTTTTAAAGAAAAAAAAGTCATTTAAAACTGCTTGCGGGTTTAATGTAATGTCGGGTCCTGGCAATATGGATGAAAATCAGTGAGACAAATGGCATGGGTACCCCCCAGTCCATTACCAGGCCCTTTGGGTCTTTTATGGATATTAAGGGGAACACCGCACCCAAATTAAAAAAGGAAATAGCAGTATACAGGCTCTGTACTCTGAACAGCAGTATACAGGCGGTGCAAACAAGACAGGGACTGTAGGTTTGTTGTTAAGTAGAATCTGTTTATAATTTTGAACTGGTACATTTTTAACGTGTTTAGCTCCAGCCAAAAAATCTATTTTAAGCTTTTTGGAAAACATAGGGAAGGGTTATCACCCCTGTCACATTTGTTTTGCTGTTTGTGCTCCTCTTCAGAAGATTTCACCTCACTTTTTGTCCCAATGACAAATGTTTTTTGAAAATTTGGGTTTTTTTGTGAAACAAGGATTGGTGATAAAGCATCAGTGGAAAGGAGAAATGTTTTTCCCATATTAACTCTTACAGGAGAGAATTTCCCTTCCTAGGGGTAGATTTCATCTCACTTCCTGTTGTCTCCTTCCATTTGCAAGTAGGAGTCGTTTGTAAGTTGGATGTTTGAAAGTAGGGACCTGCCCTATATACTCAGCAGAAATTTGGGCCTTAGATGTTGTTGTGGCCAAAACACTGTAAGCCCTCAAAGGGCCCTGCTGTGAAATATTAGATCAAGAATTGTAATTACATGCCCCTGTTGAACAGGGGCTGAAAAATTGGGCCTTAGGCACTGGTGCTGGTGCCACAACACTGCAACCCCTCACAGATACTCTAGTTGGAACGCAGGAACGAGCCCTGCTGCAAAGTATTGCATCAAAAATTTTAATTACACGCCCCTGTTAAACAGGGGCTGAAAAATTGGGCCTTAGGCACTGGTGCTGGTGCCACAACACTGCAACCCCTCACAGATACTCTAGTTGGAACGCAGGAACAAGCCCTGCTGCAAAGTATTGCATCAAAAATTGTTATTACACGCCCCTGTTAAACAGGGGCTGAAAAATTGGGCCTTAGGCACTGGTGGCGGCGCCCAGAACCAAAAATGTTCTTACAAGCTATCAGCGTGATCATTGAGGAGGAAGAGGATAATTACTCAGGATAGTCACTCAGCATCAGCATAGGCAGTCTTTGAAGGGATCTGAGATTAAAAAAAATTAATTCGGTTACATCAGCATCAGGTGCTTGGTAGCTGGTGGTGATCCAAGACTGATTCATTTTTATGAAGGTCAGTCGATCGACCGAGTCGGCGGACAGATGCACCCTGTGATTGGTTACAAAGCCTCCAGCAGCACTGAATGTGCGTTCCGAAAGAACGCTGGATGCAGGACAGGCCAGTAGCTCAATTGCATACTGTGCAAGCTCTGGCCAGTGATCCATCCTCAAGACCCAGTAACCCAGAGGATTTTCGGTGGGAAAGGTGTCCAAGTCAAATCTTGCCCCTAGGTATTCCTGCACCATGTAAAACAGACGCTGGCGATGGTTGCTGGAACCGATCATACCTTGGGGCTGCGGACTAAAAAATTGTCTGAATGCATCGGTCAAAAGGCCACCTTCTCCACCGCTCCTTCTTTGACTGACCGAAGCCTCAGCAACACATTGTCCAGAAACAGGAGTTTGTAACCTCCCAGTCTCTGGGAACACGTTGCACAGACCTTTGTGCAAGGCCTCCCGAAGATGTTTCATCTTCTGCTCCCTCTGCGACGGCAAGATAAGGTCCGCAACCTTACCCTTGTAACGTGGATCAAGGAGGGTTGCCAGCCAGTATTGGTCCTTCTCCTTGATACCACGCATACAAGGATCCTTACGCAGGTTGCAGGATCAGGGAGGCCATGCAGCGTAGGTTTGCTGAGGCATTCAGTTCGGAGTCCTCTGGGTCACTAAGGATGACATGGTCCGCAGCCACCTCCTCCCAGCCACGTACAAGTCCATGTGTTTCTTGGGACTGATCCCTTAAAGACTGCTGCTGATGCTGAGTGCTAGGCTCCACCTCCATACTGACACAATCCTCCTCCTCATCCTCTTCCTGTGTGATCGGCGGGCATGCAGGAACACTGTCTGGATAAAGGGGGCCTTGAGAGCTAAGGAATTCCTCCTCATCCTGCCTCTGTTCTGCCTCAAGTGCCCTGTCCATTATTCCACGCAGTGTGTGCTCCAACAGGTGGACAAGGGGGACAGTGTCACTGATGCATGCACTGTCACTGCTCACCATCCTCGTGGTCTCCTCAAATGGTGACAGGACAGTGCATGCATCCCTGATCATGGCCCACTGGCGTGGGGAACAAAACCAAGCTCCCCTGACCCTGTCCTGGTGCCATAGTCGCACAGGTACTCATTGATGGCCCTCTGCTGCATGTGCAGCCGCTGCAGCATGGCCAATGTTGAGTTCCACCTGGTGGGCTTGTCACAGATTAGGCGGTTCATGGGCAGGTTAAACTCCTTTTGGAGGTCTGCCAGCCGAGCACTGGCATTATATGACCGGCTGAAATGCACACAGACTTTCCTGGCCTGCCTCAGGACATCCTGTAAGCCCTGGTACCTGCCCAAGAACCGCTGCACCACCAAGTTAAGGACGTGGCCAAACAGGCCATTTGTCCCTGTCGGAGGGCAGAGAGGAGGTTGGTGCCCGTGTCGCAAACCACCATTCCTGCCTTAAGTTGGTGTGGCATCAACCACCTCTGAACCTGCCCCTGCAGAGCTGACAGAACCTCTGCCCCAGTGTGGCTCCTGTCCCCCAAGCACACCAGCTCAAGCACTGCATGGCATCTTTTGGCCTGCATACTTGCGTAGCCCCTTGAACGGACTATGGAGCACTGCTGGTTCCGAGGACCAAGCACATTAAGAGGCCATGGAGGAAGAAGAAGAGGAGGGGGTGGAGGAGAGAGGTGTGTCACAATCATTAGTAGTGGCATTTTGGAGGCCTGGTGGCGGAACAACCTCCAACACTACTGCACCTTGTCCTGCATCCTTCCCAGCTGCCAGCAGAGTCACCCAATGCGCAGTGAAACTTAGGTAACGTCCCTGTCCATGCCTGCTGGACCATGAGTCAGAGGTAATATGCACCTTACCGCTGACCGTCCTGTCCAGCGAGGCATGGACATTGCCTTCCACATGCTGGTAGAGAGCCGGAATCGCCTTCCGTGAGAAAAAGTGACGTTTAGGTACCTGCCACTGAGGAACCGCACATTCCACAAACTCACGGAAGGGGGCAGAGTCTACCAACTGAAAAGGCAGCAGTTGAAGTGCTAGCAATTTTGCCAAGCTAGCATTCAACCGCTGGGCATGTGGATGGCTGGGAGCAAACTTCTTTCGGCGGTGAAGCAGCTGGGGCAGGGAAATTTGCCTGGTACAATCTGACGTTGGTGTACCGAAAGCAGATTGCCCACAAGTACTTGGCTGTGACACACCTAATTCTACACCTTCATTCCTCTCAGTGCAGGTCTCAGAGAGGACTGAAGGTATAGTGGGGTTGGAGATCTCAGCTGATGAGGAGCAAGGAGAGGTCCTCTTTGTTCTTTGGTGTGGGTTTTTTAGATACGCTTGCCAACGAACTGCATGGCAAGTCAACATATGTCTGGTCAAGCATGTTGTGCCCAAGCGGGAGATGTTTTGGCCACACGAGATACGCTTGAGACATATGTTGCAAATAGCAGCAGTGCGATCTGATGCACTCGTCTCAAAAAAGGCCCACACCAAAGAACTTTTGGAATAACGAGCAGAGAAAGCAGCGCCCTGCACATGCGGCGCTTTGGGGTGTGATGCAGTCAATGTGCTGCCCTTGGGCTGGCCCCTGGAGGGAATCCTGCCTCATTGGTGATGTGCCTCCTCCTCCTCTCTCCTATCAGGCACCCACATGGAGTCAGTGACCTCTTCATCCCCTCCCTCCTCATCACTAGAGCAAACCTGGCAGTATGCTGCAGCAGGGGGAACATGACTGCCAGATTGCTGTCCTTCTTGGGCACCCCCTCTGTCCGTGCTTACGTTACTGCCTTCATCTAGCTCAGTATCATCATCAGAGCCTTCTAAACGCTGGGCATCCTCCTGGAGCATGTACCCAACACTGTGGTCAAACAGTTCGAGGGGCTAGGGTGGGGCTAGGGAAGGAGTCACTGATGCCATTGAGCCGAGGGAAGAGGCCACGTTGGCAGCTGCTTTGCCAGACAAAGTACCCTGAGCATGGGTGAGAGAGGATGAGGAGGATGAGGACGGCTTGGTCATCCACTCGACCAAGTCTTGCATATGTTGCGGCTCAACACGGCCAGCTGCCGAAAAAAAGGCCAAGCGTGTCCCATGGCCACGTGCTAAAGAGGATGCACCGTCTCCATGACCAGCACTGTTGCCTCTAGTCACAGAGCCTGCTTGCCCTCTTTTATTGGCTTGTGACTGCCTGCCTCTCCTTGTTGGCCTTCCAGACATACTAATGGCCTGTAGCTGCACTAAGCTGGGATATATATATATCAGAGGGGGTCCAAAATTTTGCAGTGTTCAAAAGTTCTGGTGCGAACTGGACAGGGGTCCGTTCGGCCCATCCCTAGTTGGAGAGAGTGTGGCTCCCACGGCTCACTCTTACACATTCTGTGGTCTTGCAGATTCCTTTCTCAATATTGGTCTGATGTTTTCAATCTCATCCAGAGTGTCACTCACATCCAAATAAATCCCTCTCCAGAAATTTCCATTTTATACTTAGGAACTGAGAAATTCCCCTACTCATTCAGATATAATTATCCACATACTATTAGCGGCTAAATTGATTATCACACGTAACTGGCTTTCTAAATTGAGTCCTTCTTGCTCAGAAGTCATAACTACTACTTAAATGCACAGTACTTATGAATGTATGTTTGCATCAAGTAAAGGCTGACTATGCTCAACCCCTAGCAGAGTGGTCCCAATGGTCCATCTGGTACAATGAAGTGTTTTCTAAGTCTAGATAATAAGGTAAATGTTTGTTATAGTGTTTGCCGGGGTAAGGTTGGAGGTGCCTGCTCTGGATACAGCCAGTACACTCATTACATGCATCTTACCCCTGCAAGGGTGCAAGAATCTGATGAGTGGGGAACTGAAAGGAACACGGAAGTCACTTGATTTTCTGCACGCCCGTAGATAAATCCAGGCACGAGTCACTTTGGACAAGCACAAGTCACTTTATAATTTGCAATATTTTGCATCTAGGATTGAACTTTATTGTTGATTTTTTATCCATTTTCATATTTTCTTTTTGACACTTTTTGTACTGGACTTTTATTTTATTCATTTTTATTCAAATTATAACCAATTTCTCATCAATTTATCATATATGAATTTGCACAAGTATTATATAATGTTTGGCATGTATTATTAAGGATGAATTTTGTTTGTTCTAGATGATCTGATGAGATCACTATCACCCTTTGCACAAACATTTTAGGACTGCGTGTTGGAGATATGGTTATAAACAGCACAATTCATAGAGCTACAATAGTACACCATACAATATAGGTCACAGGTTAAGCACATTTTTAATACAATTTCTTTGTAGAGTGACCAATTGCTAGCCATCTATTGCATATTTACCTGGGAGAAGTGATTCCTTGTAGGGAATTGCCCTTCAGGTGGTGGGAAACGCTACCTACAGCAACTAATATACACCTATTGCATACTCACCTGGGAGGAGTGATTCACTAGAGAGGATCACTCTTCAGGTGACAGGCAGTTCTACCCACCCCTTCATACATATAACCTTCTATGTTATATAAACATTCATAATTGTTCTAACTACTTAATTTCTGCACCTCTGTTGTATTGATTTAGTAAGATGCATAGGTCTATGTACGCAGCCTACATTGTTTTAGCAGTGGCTGCAACTGCTAAAACAATGGGGAATAACTGCTAGCCATCTATTGCATATACACCTGGAGAAGTGATTCACTGTTGAGAATTGCCCTTCAGATGGTGGGAAACGTTACCTACAGCAACTAATATACACTTATTGCATACTCACCTGGGAAGAGTGATTCACTAAAGAGAATCACTCTTCAGGTGACAGGCAGTGCCACCCACCCCTTCATACATATAACCTTCTATGTTATATAAACGTTCATAATTGTTCTAGCTACTTAATTTCTGCACCTCTGTTGCATTGATTTAGTAAGATGCATAGGTCTATGTATGCAGCCTACATTGTTTTAGCAGTGGCGGCAACATCTGTTACTCCTTTCCTTAGTTCATTGATGTTCTTGTTATCTTAACTCGCATATCCAGCAATAGATATTTATAACTACAGTACAACTTTAATCCTTTAATCTTACCTATTATAGCTGGTATATCTACGATGAGCCATGTTTCTCCCCCCCCCCCCCCCCATCATAGTTTGTGCCCATATGGGGTGTCGAGGGGAGTAGAGGAACATATCTCAATCTAGGCCAAGTTTCGAGAGTGTTCATGTAAATTCTTTATAACTGTTACTTAAACATGGCATGAGTTGTCATTAACGTGATCTCTTTTATATTGCCCGATGCATGACACATTTTGTCTATTTCTGTTCTTTTCTTATGTTCTTTTATGAAAAACCTCAATAAAAACATTGAAATGAAAAAAAAAAAGAAAAATTCCTGTAAACATAGTGCCTGGAAGGGTCCTCTTAAAGCGGAGGTCAGCTGAAAAAAAAATATTAAAAGCCAGCAGCTACAAATACTGCAGCTGCTGATTTTTAATATATGGACACTTACCTGTCCAGGAAGCCCGCGATGTCGGCAGCCGAAGCCGATCTGTCCTTCGGCCCTCAGCTGCTGCCACCGCCATCCTCGGTAAGGGAATAAGGAAGTGAAGCTGCACTTCCCTACCCTACTGCGCATGCGCGAGTCATGCTACTCGTCCTCTCTGGTCCCTGCTGTGTTCCGTGTCTCACAGAATACAGCGGTGGAAGAGAGTGTAGGCGCCGGAAGTGGCGTAGGTCACTGCAAGCGCCGCGGTGATCTATGCCAGGAAGTGGGAGCAAATACCTGTATTAGGCACCCTGAAAGGTGCCAAATGTGACACCGGAGGGGGGGAGGAATCCAAAAAATGCAAGTTCCATTTTTGGGTGGAACTCCACTTTAATGTGCCTGTAAAGTGCATAAAACATGCTACACCAAAAATAAAATTTTTGGTTTTGGGTATAATTCCACTTTAACCTCCACACCCCTCCACATACACACACACACCTACACACCTTAAGCAATTTTCTTAAATAAATAAAGTGAAGATTTACTATTTAATAGGGTACTTTTAGAAATGTTAGAAATGTTAGAAATGTTTTAGAAATGTTAATTGTGCCTAAGCATTATCCTAAATACTTATGGTATTTAAATGTGTTTAGGTATTTTGATGCCTACAAATTCATAACAGATTTGGTAATGTCACTAATATGCTGCTCACTGTTCTCCTTGCTAGAGGACTTGACATGTGGAAGCAAAACCCTGCCTTTAGTAAGATGACTGCACAGAGACAAAGAGCAAAATGTAGGAAAGTGAACCAAAGACATTTCTGCTCTATTCCACCAAAGCAAAAAATCACTTTCACCCTGATACCCCACCCCCACAAAAAAAAAAAAAAGGCACCAACAGCACAAATCTTCCTGTTTTCCCTTTAGCAAAAACCCTAATCCAGAAAATATAGAAACTCTACCCAACTGCAAATTCCCTCTCCAAACCCAGCCCCCAAGCAAATATCCTCCCTGCCCATAAGAAAAGGCCTCAGCACAAATGTCCTCCTCTGTCTCTGAAATGTACTGTGGTAGCCAGAGGCATAACTAGAACCTTCAGGGCCCCGGTGCAAGAAACAATGATGCCCTCCCTTCCACCCAAGCTCAGGGCTTCCAATTTTGGAAGGGTATCCATGGACATCCTCCCAAAACCGTGCTTCCCGCATGCCCCCTGGGACGTGCATCCAGAGCAATCAAAGTGGCCCTTTACCATGTGATGTCAGCTGATCACATGTAAACAGACTTGCCGGTTATCCGCAGCCCTTTCCTCCAGCGCTGTGTCTGTGTGAGGAAAGGACTGCCATTAACTGTCAAGAATGTCAGTAAATTGTTTACACTGATAATCAGTGCCCCAATCATCAGTGCCATGTATCAGTGCCCATCAGTGCCGCCTATCAGTGCCCATCAATACCGCCTACAAGTGTTACCTATCAGTGCTCATTAATGCTGCCTATTAGTGCCCATCAATTCTGCCTATCAGCACCACCTATCAGTGCTCATTATTGCAGCGTCCATCCATGCCACCTATCGGTACTCTTCAATACTGCCCATCAATACTGCCTTAGTTCTGCCTATCAGTGTTCCTCAGTGCCCATCCGTGCAGCCTATGAGTTCTGCCTATCAGTGCTCATCAATGCCTCCTATCAGTGCAGCCTATCAGTGGCCCCTTTCAGTGCTCATCAGTGCCTCCTATCAGTGCCCCTATCAGTGCCCCTATCAGTGCCTTCTTAGTGCCCCCTATCAGTGTCTCCCTTCAGTGCTCATCAGTAAATCCCATTGGTGCCTCCCAACGGTGCCCCCTATCAGTGCTCATCAGTAAATCCTATCAGTGCCTCCCATTGGTGCCCCCCTAGTGCCTTCTCAGTGCCCCCCATCAGTGCCTCCTATCATTGCCCACCAGTGCCTCCCATCAGTGCCCCCTATCAGTGCCTCCCTTCAGTGCCCATCAGTAAATCCTATCAGTGCCTCCCATTGGTGTCCCCTATCAGTGCCTCCCATCGGTGTCCCCTATCAGTGCCTCCCATTGGTGTCCCCTATTAGTGCCTCCCCTTCCGTGCTCATCAGTAAATCTTATCAGTGCCCCCTGTCAGTGCCCATCAGAGTCCTCTATCAGAGTCCTCTGTCTTTTCAGGACAGCACCGCTCTGAGCGGAGAGCGTGTCTCTCCAGTGGCATCACTAGGGTTGGTGTCACCCGGTGAGGAAAAAATTGGTGTCACCCCCTCCACCAACTATAGCCCCCCTCAGTACAGACCCCCTCCACTAACTGCGGACCCCCCTCTCAGTATAGACACCCCACTAAGTACAGACCCCCCTCTCGCAGTATAGATCCTCCTCACTAAGTACAGACCCCATCCATCAGTATGGACCCCCTCATTGCAGACCCCCCATCTATCAGTATAGCCCCCCTATCAGCATAGACTCCCATCTATCAGTGTAGACCCCCTTAGTGCAGACCCCCATCTATCAGTATAGACCCCCTCAGTGCAGACCCTCATCTATCAATATAGACCCCCCCATCTATCTCTATAGACCCCAGTGTAGACCCCCCTCCATCAGTGCAGACCTCCCCTCCATTACTGCTGACCCCCCTCCATCAGTTCACACCCCCCTCAGTACAGACCCCCCTCCATCAGTGCAGACCTCCCCTCCCTCATTACAGACCCCCCTCCATCAGTTCACACCCCCCCTCAGTACAGACCCCCCTCCATCAGTGCAGGCCCCCCCACAATGCAGACCACCCCCCTCCATCGGTGCAGACCCCCCTCATTGCAGACCATCCCCTTCCATCAGCACACCCCCCTCAGTACAGACCCCCCTCCATCAGTGCAGACCTCCCCTCCCTCATTGCAGACTCCCCTCCATCAGTTCACACCCCCCCTCAGTGCAGACCCCCACCCCATCAATGCAGACCCCCCTCAGTGCAGACCACCGTCCCTCCATCAGTGCAGACCCCCCTCCCATAGTGTTCCCCCCAGCACATGTCTATTTGAATACAAACTTTACAGACCTCAGAACAGCGCGGGATAGGCACAGCGGCATGTGTCCCTCGGACTCCTCCCCCTCCGTAAACAGAGAGGGGGGAGGCAGCTTCGGTCCGCTTCGCTGTACGCCTGTGTGTCTCTCATCTAACAGCAGCAGAGACACCGGCATCGTTTGTTTTATTTCCCTGCTCTCTGTGTGTCCTCTCTCGCACGGCATGACAGAGGACACACAGCTGATCTTCTCCCCCCTCCCCTCTCTGTGCTCCGCGGGCAGTCAAGTGTGAAGCTAAGGAGCTCACATTTCCCGCGGAGCACAGAGAGGGGAGGGGGGAGAAGATCAGCTGTGTGTCCTCTGTCATGCCGTGTGAGAGAGGACACACGGAGAGCAGGGAAATAAAACAAACAATGCTGCGCTCAGACACGCTCAGAGCGCTGTGAAGAGCAACCCCGCTGGCCCCCCCACAGTGGTGGAATGCCGGGCCCCGTCGCAAGTGCGACTGTTGCGACCCCGGTAATTCTGCCACTGGCAGTAGCGTGCCTGTGGGTCGGGCAGACTCGATGTCCGCCGGCGACTCACAATCGCCTATTACAGAGGCAGAACGGAGGAACTGCCTTTGTAAACAAGGCAATTCCTGTTCTGACAGGTGACATGACAGAGATCTACTGTTCCCAGTGATCGGGAACAGTGATCTCTGTTATTTCCCCGGCAGCCCATCCCCCCTACAGTTAGAACACACCTAGGGAACACAGTTAACCCCTTGGTCACCCCCTTCCCTGCCAGTGGCATCTACACATTAATCAGTGGCTATTTTTAGCTCTGATCACTGTATAAATGTCAATGGTCCCAAAAAAGTGTCAAAAGTGTCCTATCTGTCCGCTGAAATTTCGCAGTACTGCTAAAAATCGCAGATCGCTGCCATTACTAGTAAAAAATAAATAAAAAAAATAAAAATGCCATAAATGTATCCCCTATTTTGTAGACGCTATAACTTTTGCGCAAACCAATCAATATATGCCTATTGCAATTTTTTTTTTTTTTATAGAATATATATCGGCCTAAACTGATGAATAAATTAGTTTTTTATTTTTTTATTTTTTGGAAATGTATTATAGCAAAAAGTAAAAAATTATTTTTTTCAAAATTGTCGCTCTTTGTTTGTTTATAGTGCAAAAAATAAAAACCGCAGAGGTGATCAAATACCACAAAAAGAAAGCTCTATTTGTGGGAAAAAAAGGACATCAATTTTGTTTGGGTACAACGTCGCACGCCCACGCAATTGTCAGTTAAAGAGACGCAGTGCCGTATCACAAAAAATGACCTGGTCATTAAGGGGGCAAATCCTATCAGGGCTGAAGTGGTTAACCACTTCCCACCCGACCTATAGCAGATTGACGGTGGTTCAGTTATCTTGACTGGGCGTCATATGACATCCAGCAGGATAGCATGCCGCCGCGTGCCCGTGGGGGCATGCATCGCGGCGATCGGTGGAGCGGTGTGTCAATCTGACACACCGCTCCACCGATCTTGGTAAAGAGCCAACCAGTGGAGGCTCTTTACCACGTGATCAGCCGTGTCCAATCACGGCTGATCACGATGTCAATAGGAAAAGCCATTGATCGGCTTTTCCTCACTCGTGTCTGACAGATGCGAGTAGAGGAGAGCCGATCGGATGCCTGCACTAGACCACCAGGGAAGCTGCCAGGACCACCAGGGAAGGGGGCAACATGTGGATGGCCAGGTATGTACCCCATGGCCATCCACATGTGCCCAATGTGCCCAGTCTGTGCCCAATCTGTGCCAATCAGTGCCCACAAATGGGCACTGATTGGCACCATTATATTTCAGTGATGCCCAGCAATGCCACCCATTAGTATCATCAGTGCCATCAATCAGTGTCATTAGTGCCACCCATCAGTGCTCATATGTGCCACCTCTCAGTACCACCCATAAGTACCCATCAGTGCCACCCATAAGTACCCATCAATGCCACCTACGAGTGCCCATCAGTGCCACCTACGAATGCCCATCAGTGCCACCTATGAGTGCCCATCAGTGCCACCTATGAGTGCCCATCAGTGCCGCATACCAGTGTTATCTATCAGTGCCCATCAGTGCCACCTATCAGTACCCATCAGTGCCGCCTATCAGTGCCCATCATTGAAGAAGAAAACGTAGTTATTTACAAACATGTTTAACAGAAACAAAGAAAAACTTGTTTTTTTTTTCAAAATTTTTGGTCTTTTTTTATTTGTTGCGCAAAAAATAAAAACCACAGAGAAGATCAAATACCACCAAAAGAAAGCTCTATTTGTGGGAACAAAATGATAAAAAATTTGTTTGGGTACAGTGTTGCATGACCGCGCAATTGCCATTCAAATTGCGACAGGGCTGAAAGCTGAAAATTGGCCTGCACAGGAAGGTGTCTAAGTGCCTGGTATTGTAGTGGTTAAATACAAATTATCAGGAAAAAATACACTAAAATTATTTTTAGTGCACACAAACACAATAATACCAAATTTATAAGTGATGGATACCGCGCTTAGGTAAGTCTAGGCTGCTGCCTCCCCTAGGGGCGCCACTGGTGAAAAATATATGTATATGTGCAGGGGTGGGTGGCGCTGCCTGTCACCTGGACAGTGATCGCCAGTGATGACTAACAGTTAAAAGTGCAAGTGCTACTTAGACCACTAAGTGATGTGAACTGGGATCAACTTATATGTGATAATACGTGACACTACCTATCCCCTTTGATAACATCAGCACTGGTGGAACGCACACTGAACAGGATTTGTTGTATTGTGTTTTTGGAAACAATTGTCTGGCAACTGGCTTTGCTGTAACATTTTTTATTTTTATCTTATACAATAAATTTGGAAACTTTTTGCGGAACTTCACTATGAGTGTTTGTCTCTTCTATTCATACGAGGATACCCAATGGGTCTGAAGTACCACGGAGAAGGCGATCATCCAGGAATTGTCAGATAGATTCATCATCACTCATCCCCAGCAGGAATATAAGTTTAGAACACCCTATGGTTGGATCCAATAAGGAGAAAGACAGTTCCAGCCAAATCCCCACCTTATGCGGTTCACCTCTGCAGGGGTATGAGAATCTGGTGAGTGGGGAACTAAAAGGGAGCATGACCATCACCTCATGCTGTTTGCACAGGAATTTGCACAAGTCACTTTGGATTGTTTCACATGCAATTAGCACCATAGATTGAATTTATATACCTTCAATTTATGATTGTTTTGCACTAGAGACTTTATTTATTTACCTTCTTGATGAACTCACAAGAATTTTAAAGTTTATTTCCAGTTCATTTTTCTCTACCTAACAATTTTGTATGAATTATTGAATGTAATATGCATGTTTGTATATAGGTGTGGAGGTTTAAGGGACCTTATACATGAGCACCGTAACACAGGCTCTTTGGATCATTTTGCACCAAAAATTCCTCCTTTTTCCTATACTCTGTTATCAAAGGGGATAGGTAGTGTCAAGTATTATCACATATAATTTGATCCCAGTTCACATCACTTAGGAGTCTAACTAGCACTTGCACTTTTAACTGTGAGTCATCACTGGAGGTCACTCTCCAGGTGACAGGCAGCGCCACCCACCCCTGCACATATACAGTATCTCACAAAAGTGAGTACACCCCTCACATTTTTGTAAATATTTTTTATTATTATTATTATTATACAGGATTTATATAGCGCCGGCAGCGCTTTACAACATTAGGGCAGACAGTACAAGTACAATACAATTCAATACAGGAGGAATCAGAGGGCCCTGCTCGTTAGAACTTACAATCTAGGAGGGAGGGTCAAGTTATACAAAAGGGTAATAGCTGTGGGGGATGAGCTAATGGAGAAAATAGTGCAGTTGTTAGATGGAGGCAGGATAGGCTTCTCTGAAGAGGAAAGTTTTCAGGGATCGCCTAAAAGTGGATAAATTTGGAGACAGTGTGACAGATTGGGGTAGGGAATTCCAGAGGATGGGCAAGACTCGGGAGAAGTCCTGGAGGCGGATATGGGAGGAGGTGATGAGGGAGGTAGAGAGCAGGAGGTCTTGGGAGGAACGGAGATGGAGATTAGGTTGGTATTTTGAGACTAGGTTAGTGATGTAGCTGGGGGCAGAGTTGTGGATGGCTTTGTAACTTATTGTTAGTATTTTGAATTTAATTCGTTGGGCGAGTGGTAGCCAATGGAGGGATTGGCAGAGAGGCATAGCAGACACTGAGCGGTTTGTAAGGTGGATGAGTCTGGCAGCAGCATTCATGATGGACTGAAGGGGGGATAGTCTGTTTAAAGGTAAGCCAATGAGGAGTGAGTTGCAGTAGTCAAGGCGAGAGATAACCAGGGAGTGAATCAGGAGCTTTGTGGTTTCATTGGTTAGAAAGGGACGTAGTTTAGAGATGTTGCGGAGGTTGAGGCGGCAAGCTTTGGAAAGTGATTGGATGTGGGGCCGAAAGGAGAGTTCAGAATCCAGGATAACACATAGCATTATTTTATTGTATTATATCTTTTCATGTGACAACACTGAAGAAATGACACTTTGCTACAATGCAAAGTAGTAAGTGTACAGCTTGTATAACAGTGTAAATTTGCTGTCCCCTCAAAATAACTCAACACACAGCCATTGATGTCTAAACCGCTGGCAACAAAAGTGAGTACACCACAAGTGAAAATGTCCAAATTGGGCCCAATTAGCCATTTTCCCTCCCCGGTGTCATGTGCCTCGTTAGTATTACAAGGTCTCAGGTGTGAATGGGGAGCAGGTGTGTTAAATTTGGTGTTATCTCTCTCACTCTCTCACACTGGTCATTGGAAGTGCAACATGGCACCTCATGCCAAAGAACTCTCTGGGGATCTGAAAAAAAGAATTGTTGCTATACATGAAGATGGCCTAGGCTATAAGAAGATTGCCAAGACCCTGAAACTGAGCTGCAGCACGGTGGCCAAGGCCATGCATCAGTTTAACAGGACAGGTTCCACCCAGAACAGACCTCGCCATGGTCAACCAAAGAATTTGAGTGCACGTGCTCAGCGTCATACCCAGAGGTTGTCTTTGGGAAATAGATGTATGAGTGCTGCCAGGTGGGTCAGCCTCTTAGTACTCAGACCATACACCACACACTGCATCAAATTGGTCTGCATGACTGTCGTCCCAGAAAGAAGCCTCTTCTAAAAATGATGCACAAGAAAGTCTGCAAACAGTTTGCTGAAGACAAGCAGACTAAGGACATGGATTACTGGAACCATGTCCTGTGGTCTGATGAGACCAAGATAAATTTATTTGGTTCAGATGGTGTCAAGCGTGTGTGGCGGCAACCAGGTGAGGAGTACAAAGATAAGTGTGTCTTGCCTATAGGGATGAGCTTCGAGTTCTAGTCGAACTCATGTTCGACTCAAACATTGGCTGTTTGCCAGTTCGCTGAACAGCGAACAATTTGGGGTGTCCGCGGCAAATTCGAATGCCGCGGAACACCCTTTAAAAGTCTATGGGAGAAATCAAAAGTGCTAATTTTAAAGGCTTATATTCATGGTATTGTCATAAAAAGTGTTTGGGGACCTGGGTCCTGCCCCAGGGGACATGGATCAATGCAAAAAAAAGTAATCCCAAACCAAAATTTAAAAAAAATGACGTGGGGGTCCCCCTAAATTCCATACCAGGCTCTTCAGGTCTGGTATGGATTTTAAGGGGAACCCTGGCCAAAATTAAAAAAAAAAAATGGCGTGGGGTCCCCCTTAAAATCTATACCAGACCCTTATCCGAGCACGCAACCTTGCAGGCCGCAGGAAAAGAGGGGGGGACGAGAGAGCGCCCCCCTCCTTAACCATACCAGGCCACATGCCCTCAACATTGGGAGGGTGCTTTGGGGTAGCCCCCCCAAAACACCTTGTCCCCATGTTGATGGGGACAAGGGCCTCATCCCCACAACTCTTTGCCGGTGGTTGTGGGGGGTCTGCGGGCGGGGGGGCTTATCGGAATCTGGAAGCCCCCTTTAACAAGGGGACCCCCAGATCCCGGCCCTCCCCCCTGTGTGAAATGGTAAGGGGGTAGTACCCCTAACATTTCACTAAAAAAGTGTCAAAAATGTTAAAAATGACAAGAGACAGTTTTTGACAATTCCTTTATTTAAATGCTTCTTCTTTCTTCTATCTTCTTTCTTCTATCTTCTATCTTCCTTCGGTTTCTTCCTCCATCTTCTTCTTCTTCTGGTTCTTCTGGTTCTTCTGGTTCTTCCTCCGGTGTTCTCGTCCGGCATCTTCCTCCGCAGCGTCAGCGTCTTCTTCCCTTCTTCGCCTCGGTCCGCTCCGCATCCATGATGGCATGGAGGGAGGCTCCCGCTGTGTGACGCTTCTCCTCTTCTGATGGTTCTTAAATAATGGGGGGGCGGAGCCACCCAGTGACCCCCCTCCCTGTGGCATTCCCTGTGATGTCAGCAGGGGGCGGGTTATGTAACGGGTGACCCCTCCCCCTCTGACGTCACACGGAATGCCACAGGGAAGTCCCGTCAAATCCCTGTGCGTCACCCAGTGACCCCGCCCCCCATTATTTAAGAACCATCAGAGGAGGAGAAGCGTCACACAGCAGGAGCCTCCCTCCATGCCATCCCCCCTGCACATCAGTGCCTTCTTAGTGCCCCCTATCAGTGCCCCCTAGTGCCTTCTCAGTGCCCCCTATCAGTGCCTCCCTTCAGTGCTCATCAGTAAATCCCATTGGTGCCTCCCAACGGTGCCCCCTATCAGTGCTCATCAGTAAATCCTATCAGTGCCTCCCATTGGTGCCCCCCTAGTGCCTTCTCAGTGCCCCCCATCAGTGCCTCCTATCATTGCCCACCAGTGCCTCCCATCAGTGCCCCCTATCAGTGCCTCCCTTCAGTGCCCATCAGTAAATCCTATCAGTGCCTCCCATTGGTGTCCCCTATCAGTGCCTCCCATCGGTGTCCCCTATCAGTGCCTCCCATTGGTGTCCCCTATTAATGCCTCCCCTTCAGCGCTCATCAGTAAATCTTATCAGTGCCCCCTATCAGTGCCCATCAGAGTCCTCTATCAGAGTCCTCTGTCTTTTCAGGACAGCACCGCTCTGAGCGGAGAGCGTGTCTCTCCAGTGGCATCACTAGGGTTGGTGTCACCCGGTGAGGAAAAAATTGGTGTCACCCCCTCCACCAACTATAGCCCCCCTCAGTACAGACCTCCTCCACTAACTGCAGACCCCCCTCTCAGTATAGACCCCCCACTAAGTACAGACCCCCCTCTCGCAGTATAGATCCTCCTCACTAAGTACAGACCCCATCCATCAGTATGGACCCCCTCATTGCAGACCCCCCATCTATCAGTATAGCCCCCCCTATCAGCATAGACTCCCATCTATCAGTGTAGACCCCCTTAGTGCAGACCCCCATCTATCAGTATAGATTCCCTCAGTGCAGACCCTCATCTATCAATATAGACCCCCCTCTATCACTATAGACCCCAGTGTAGACCCCCCTCCATCAGTGCAGACCTCCCCTCCATTACTGCAGACCCCCCCTCCATCAGTTCACACCCCCTCAGTACAGACCCCCCTCCATCAGTGCAGACCTTCGCTCCCTCATTACAGACCCCCCTCCATCAGTTCACACCCCCCCTCAGTACAGACCCCCCTCCATCAGTGCAGGCCCCCCCACAATGCAGACCACCCCCCTCCATCGGTGCAGACCCCCCTCATTGCAGACCATCCCCCTCCATCAGCACACCCCCCTCAGTACAGACCCCCCTCCATCACTGCAGACCTCCCCTCCCTCATTGCAGACTCCCCTCCATCAGTTCACACCCCCCCTCAGTGCAGACCCCCACCCCATCAATGCAGACCCCCCTCAGTGCAGACCACCGTCCCTCCATCAGTGCAGACCCCCCTCCCATAGTGTTCCCCCCAGCACATGTCTATTTGAATACAAACTTTACAGACCTCAGAACAGTGTGGGATAGGCACAGCGGCATGTGTCCCTCGGACTCCTCCCCCTCCGTAAACAGAGAGGGGGAGGCAGCTTCAGTCCGCTCCACTGTACGCCTGTGTGTCTCTCATCTAACAGCAGCAGAGACACCGGCATCGTTTGTTTTATTTCCCTGCTCTCCGTTTGTCCTCTCTCGCACGGCATGACAGAGGACACACAGCTGATCTTCTCCCCCCTCCCCTCTCTGTGCTCCGCGGGCAGTCAAGTGTAAAGCTAAGGAGCTCACATTTCCCGCGGAGCACAGAGAGGGGAGGGGGGAGAAGATCAGCTGTGTGTCCTCTGTCATGCCGTGCGAGAGAGGACACATGGAGAGCAGGGAAATAAAACAAACAATGCTGCGCTCAGACACGCTCAGAACGCTGTGAAGAGCAACCCCGCTGGCCCCCCCACAGTGGTGGAATGCCGAGCCCCGTCGCAAGTGCCACTGTTGCGACCCCGGTAATTCCGCCACTGGCGGTAGCGTGCCTGTGGGTCGGGCAGACTCGATGTCCGCCGGCGACTCACAATCGCCTATTACAGAGGCAGAATGGGGAACTGCCTTTGTAAACAAGGCAATTCCTGTTCTGACAGGTGACATGACAGAGATCTACTGTTCCCAGTGATCGGGAACAGTGATCTCTGTTATTTCCCCGGCAGCCCATCCCCCCTACAGTTAGAACACACCTAGGGAACACAGTTAACCCCTTGGTCACCCCCTTCCCTGCCAGTGGCATCTACACATTAATCAGTGGCTATTTTTAGCTCTGATCACTGTATAAATGTCAATGTTCCCAAAAAAGTGTCAAAAGTGTCCTATCTGTCCGCTGAAATTTCGCAGTACCGCTAAAAATCGCAGATCGCTGCCATTACTAGTAAAAAAAAATAAAAAAAATAAAAATGCCATAAATGTATCCCCTATTTTGTAGACGCTATAACTTTTGCGCAAACCAATCAATATATGCCTATTGCAATTTTTTTTTTTTTTTATAGAATATATATCGGCCTAAACTGATGAATAAATTAGTTTTTTATTTTTTTATTTTTTGGATATGTATTATAGCAAAAAGTAAAAAATTATTTTTTTCAAAATTGTCGCTCTTTGTTTGTTCATAGTGCAAAAAATAAAAACCGCAGAGGTGATCAAATACCACAAAAAGAAAGCTCTATTTGTGGGAAAAAAAGGACATCAATTTTGTTTGGGTACAACGTCGCACGCCCACGCAATTGTCAGTTAAAGAGACGCAGTGCCGTATCACAAAAAATGACCTGGTCATTAAGGGGGCAAATCCTATCAGGCCTGAAGTGGTTAACCACTTCCCACCCGACCTATAGCAGATTGACGATGGTTCAGTTATCCTGACTGGGCATCATATGACATCCAGCAGGATAGCATGCCGCCGTGTGCCCGTGGGGGCATGCATCGCGGCGATCGGTGGAGCGGTGTGTCAATCTGACACACCGCTCCACCGATCTTGGTAAAGAGCCAACCGGTGGAGGCTCATTACCACGTGATCAGCCGTGTCCAATCACGGCTGATCACGATGTCAATAGGAAAAGCCGTTGATCAGCTTTTCCTCACTCGTGTCTGACAGATGCGAGTAGAGGAGAGCCGATCGGATGCCTGCACTAGACCACTAGGGAAGCTGCCAGGACCACCAGGGAAGGGGGCAACATGTGGATGGCCAGGTATGTACCCCATGGCCATCCACATGTGCCCAATGTGCCCAGTCTGTGCCCAATCTGTGCCAATCATTGCCCACAAATGGGCACTAATTGGCACCATTATATTTCAGTGATGCCCAGCAATGCCACCCATTAGTGTCATCAGTGCCATCAACAGTGTCATCAGTGCCACCCATCAGTGCTCATATGTGCCACCTCTCAGTACCACCCATAAGTACCCATCAGTGCCACCCATAAGTACCCATCAATGCCACCTACGAGTGCCCATCAGTGCCACCTATGAGTGCCCATCAGTGCCACCTATGAGTGCCCATCAGTGCCGCATACCAGTGCCATCTATCAGTGCCCATCAGTGCCACCTATCAGTGCCCATCAGTGCCGCCTATCAGTGCCCATCATTGAAGAAGAAAACGTAGTTATTTACAAACATGTTTAACAGAAACAAAGAAAAACTTGTTTTTTTTTTTCAAAATTTTTGGTCTTTTTTTATTTGTTGCGCAAAAAATAAAAACCACAGAGAAGATCAAATACCACCAAAAGAAAGCTCTATTTGTGGGAACAAAATGATAAAAAATTTGTTTGGGTACAGTGTTGCATGACTGCGCAATTGCCATTCAAATTGCGACAGGGCTGAAAGCTGAAAATTGGCCTGCACAGGAAGGTGTCTAAGTGCCTGGTATTGTAGTGGTTAAATACAAATTATCAGGAAAAAATACACTAAAATTATTTTTAGTACACACAAACACAATAATACCAAATTTATAAGTGATGGATACCGCGCTTAGGTAAGTCTAGGCTGCTGCCTCCCCTAGGGGCGCCACTGGTGAAAAATATATGTATATGTGCAGGGGTGGGTGGCGCTGCTTGTCACCTGGACAGTGATCGCCAGTGATGACTAATAGGGCGTACACACGGTCGGACTTTGTTCGGACATTCCGACAACAAAATCCTAGGATTTTTTCCGACGGATGTTGGCTCAAACTTGTTTTGCCTACACACGGTCGCACAAAGTTGTCGGAATTTCCGATCGACAACCACGCGGTCACGTACAACACGTACGACGAGACTAGAAAAGGCCGGTTCAGAACCAAGCGCGGCACCCTTTGGGCTCCTTTTGCTAATCTCGTGTTAGTAAAAGTTTGGTGAGAGACGATTTGCGCTTTTTCAGACTCGTGGCTTTCAGATCGTTTTCTGCCGTTCAGTTTGTGCTTGTGGGTTTGTATCTGCTCTTCAGTGCGTGCAGTCAGTTCGTATCGGAGTTTTCTGTGTGATCTTGCCTGCTCGTTGCTGTTTTTCAGGTCGCTCTTCACAGGCCTTGCTGTTCTTCAGTGCGTTCTGTTACTTCGTTCTGAGCAGCCGACCGTTTTCTAGCCATGTTTCGTATGCGTACTCCTCGTAGAGTTCGTGCTGTGCGGGGGCTTGGTGTTGGGGTCCTGACCTTGACACAAGTCCAGTCCATGAACAGGGTGGGGAGGTGTTCATGGACCAAGAATTGGTTGCTTCAGCGTGACCAGTTCTCTCATATGCCTTTGCTCTGTGAGATCCGTGAGAATAATCCTGATGATTTCAGGAACTTTCTCAGGATGACAGACCCCGTGTTTCACAGTTTGTTGGCTTCGCTGACCCCCTATATCAGCAGGCAGGATACCTGCATGAGGCAAGCCATCACTCCGGAGCAGAGGTTGGTCGCTACCCTGCGGTATTTGGCCACAGGGAGAAGCCTGCAGGACCTCAAGTTCTCGACAGGCATCTGTCGAGCTGACCCTGACAGAAATGTGTGGAGTGCAGAAAATGTCGTGATTGTGTAACCTTATACAAAGCACTGTTGGCTGTTATTTACTAAATGCAAAGACACTTTTCACTACAAGTGCACTTGCAACTGCACTGAAACTGCACTTGTAGTGCAAAGTGGATTTGCCCTTAGGAAATAACCCCCATTTTCTCATAAAACAACAATTACATCACCCCAAAAGTGTTGTAGTGTTGAGACAATAATCCACACATTCTTGATGAACAATCTTTTTAATACCAGCACAATCACATGTGCATTTACCCAAGGTTTTTCTGACAAACTAACATGTTTGTTGTATACCAATTTTTGTGGTGTCATTATCCAAAATCAAAATGTGCATTTTATAGAAAACAGGCCTGTGTAAAACCCACAAGAAAGACACAAATCTTGATCTTACAAAGTTCACATTTGGTAGAACGTGAAGGCAATATCAGACATGAGTATTTAGGAACTGTGTTTGATATTGCGTTCAGATGGGGTGAAGTCGCCCCAGGAAAAGCCAAATTTGGAAGATGCACACAAATTTCACAATGTCAACATGTGCTATCTGCCATCACGGGGGATCAAGGGACGTGTTTTGGGGGAGAAAGCCCTTCCTCACCGCTACTTTATTATTGAGGAAGGGGTTGCACCCCCAAAACGCGTCCAATGATCTCCCGTGATGGCAGATAGCACATGTTGACACACTGTGTGCATCCTCCAAATTTGGCTTTGGGAAAAATCACAAAAACATTTAGCACATTGTAGCACACAAAAGAAGAAAGTGATTTGGAGGGGTTTTAAACTCGCCCCAAAACATCAATGATGTTTTTATATTTTTGAATAACATCATTGATGTTTTGCTTGATGTTTTCCAATTGTAAATTACACCCCATGATCTCCCCGATCAGGATCTGGGCACTTTCGGATGTGAAAGGATCTTCATCCACAACCTCACGATCACCTAAAAAGATAGGAAACCCAAAATAAATTAGGTCTAAAAAATATGCCGGCATCCATCTCTTATCTGAGCCTGTGGTCGCAGACACTCACCTGTTGTGGTGACTAGTTCCACCACGTCTTCTTCCTCCTGCTCATCTTGTGTTGGTGGGATTTCCCCTTCTTCCAGGGGGGGGGGCTCTGGTCTCCTCGGATGAGGGGTGTCCTCCGAGTCTATTCTCCCCTATGTAAAACAAAAATGGTATAATTAGCACACAGATATTTAATGTCAGAACTATAAAGATGAAACATTGCTTGGAAGTGGGGTACAATTGTCTATTTTAGCCGAGTTCCAAGATGTAGCTTTTTTAGTGTCCTTTGTCAACCTGCAATACTTTACCTGTTTAGTACAAGCTTCACAGATGTAGCCCCCCCTATAGAATACACTGGAGCTCCTGTGTGCCCCCCCTAATAAAAATGGTGTTCTGGGGTCCCACACTAGTGCTCCAGTGTCCAGATGTGAAAACAGCTGCTGAGTGTCCTCTCCTTACACACAATCTAGTTTGCATTTCATTCTAGTAACAAAGCCATCTATACAACCCAATTCTTTGAAGACAAGTATAGGGCATCAAAATGGTGGCCAAATGCATATGGCCTAAACAATGGTATTTTATCGTATGAAATAAAAATGTGTGATCCGAACGAATAATGTGCCCATGAACATGAAAGTTGACATTTTAAATTGTACAACAGTTCCTAAAAGCACATGGAGCAGCACGAACGTAATAAACACAAAAAAAATAGGAACACAGCACAACTACTTACTTTTTTGCAGCACTCTCCGGATCTTTCTGTACTGCTCATGTTCTCGTAATTTGAGGTCTGACCACCGCTTCCTGAGCTGATCTTTCGATCGTCGTAACCCGAATTTCCGGTGCAGACTCCTGACCACTTTCGCCATGATCTTGGCCTTTCGGACATTGGGGTTGGGGTAAGGCCCATACTTTCCATCATAGTCGGCCTTCTTCAGGATGTCCACCATCTCCAACATCTCCCCAAAGGACATATTTGAGTCCTTTAATCTCCTTCTGGATCGGGACGTTTCAGGCTCCGGCCTTTCCTCCTCCTCCTCGTTGCTGTAATTAGCACGATCCTGCTGTCTATCCACCATGTGCTCTTCCTCCACTGCGCCGAACGAAAAGGGGCGGGGAATAGAATAGAAAGAACGTCAGTGTGTATAAATCGTAACGCGCGCGTCTTACGTACGATCTGTGAGCGGAGGAAGGAGCATCGGAGACGCCGATCGTGCTAACGAAGGTAGGATCTAAACTTGGGCCTATACTGCTTCGAAATGGAAGCCTATATTGTAACAAGATTAGGGGAGTTTGGCCTGACATTAGGGTTTGTCTTGCAGAGAAAATGTATGGGTTCAACGACCACAATTTCCTGCCCCTGTTCATTGACAAGTACAGGGAGCTGCCCTGTCTGTGGCAAGTGAGACACCCCCACTATAATCACAAACAGAAGAGGCAGGCAGCGCTGGAGAAACTGCTGGAGTTGGTGACGCCGGTGGTCCCCACAGCAACCATCCTCTATTTAAAAGCAAAAATTGGTGGCCTGAGGAGCACTTATCTTAGGAAGCGCAAGAAGGTCACAGATTCCCAGAGGTCCGGAGCTGCAGCAGATGACGTTTATGTCCCCAGGCTGTGATACTACGAGAGATTGCGATTTCTGTCAGACCACACTGAAGTCAGGGAATCACTCTCTACTCTTCCTTCCACTCTTCCTTCCACCCCAGCTGAGGCTTCCGATGTCCAACCTGGGCCTTCCAGCCAGGAAGAAATGGAGGAGCCCAGCTGGAGTCAGGTATAGCATTCTTCTACAGATTTCTGGGCAATAAATAAATGATGTTTACTAGATGTTATTATTGATCATTAATTGCTGATTAAAAAAAGTGTTTTACATATCAATAGACAGTAGTGGGCACCCAAAATTGGGACAAGAATGCAAAATGCTGGGCTCAGAATGATAGTCTGTTATATTTGTTAACATTCAATTTGCAACAGTCAGGAGGTGAAAATTGTGTGTGATTGATGTAAAAAATACTAAAACTATGTCCCTTTTTCATACACAGGAAGACCTCAGCCAGGAGGAGGCTGTGGAATGTGGCAGTCAGGAGGAGGCGGGGATTAGTGTCAGCCAGGAGGAGGCGGGGCTAAGTGGCAGCCAAGAGAAGCCTGGGACAAGTCGCAGCCTGACTGAGTCTCAGATCCCTCCCCTCCGCCTGCCACATAAACGAGCCAGGAAGATGACTCCCAGTCCTGTGCAGGATTCAGCATACAGGCTGATCCAGGAGGCTTCGGCGTCCCTCAGAGCCTTCCCCAGTCCTGAAGAGGCCTTTGCCTGCATGGCTGCCACCAAATTGCAGGGCATGCAGGAGGGCCAACGCAAGATCTCTGAGGACCTGATTTATAAAGTCCTACGTAAGGGGGAGAGTGGGGAACTGACACACAAGACGGATGTCATTGAGATCGACGATCCTCCTCCTCCTCCTGCTGCCACAACTCCACCACCACAGCCAAAGGCTGGAAGGAAGCGTGGAAGGAAGACCAAAGAGTGATTGCCCTGGGTTCAGTCTGGTCTGACAGAAGATGCAGTCTCTCGTATGACCACAGCCTGGGGACACAGATGTCATCTGCTGCTTTCCGGATCTCTGGGACTTCTGGACCAGACTGCCCTCCCTTAGATATGGACTCCTCAGGCCACCAATTTTGCTTTTAAATAATTGATGTCTGCCCTGGGGGTCCAAGGCTTCACCCACTACTGCAGTTTCTCCAGCGTTGCCTCCCTCTTTGTTTATAGTTGTGACCCCTTAATAAAATTTTTTAAGGTAAATTCTACTCTCCTGTGTGTGTTTTCATCCAAAAAGGACAGTTTGTTGGTGACGATTCAGGTACATTTCTAAAGTACAATGTGAAATTAACAAGGGACAACAACACCAAACAATCTCCTACAGATTAAATAGAACAACATATCAATGGTGTTGTGGGAACACAGCATGGGAATTCCCCACAAGGGAATCCCAAACCAAAATTTAAAAAAAATGACGTGGGGGTCCCCCTAAATTCCACACCAGGCTCTTCAGGTCTGGTATGGATTTTAAGGGAAACCCTGGCCAAAATTTTTTTAAAAAATGGCTTGGGGTCCCCCTTAAAATCTATACCAGACCCTTATCCAAGCACGCAACCTGGCAGGCCGCAGGAAAAGAGGGGGGACGAGAGAGCGCCCCCCTCCTGAACCGTACCAGGCCACATGCCCTCAACATTGGGAGGGTGCTTTGGGGTAGCCCCCCAAAACACCTTGTCCCCATGTTGATGGGGACAAGGGCCTCATCCCCACAACTCTTTGCCGGTGGTTGTGGGGGGTCTGCGGGCGGGGGGCTTATCGGAATCTGGAAGCCCCCTTTAACAAGGGGACCCCCAGATCCCGGCCCTCCCCCCTGTGTGAAATGGTAAGGGGGTACAAATGTACCCCTACCATTTCACTAAAAAAGTGTCAAAAATGTTAAAAATTACAAGAGACAGTTTTTGACAATTCCTTTATTTAAATGCTTCTTCTTTCTTCTATCTTCTTTCTTCTATCATCTATCTTTCTTCGGTTTCTTCCTCCATCTTCTTCTTCTTCTGGTTCTTCTGGTTCTTCCTCCGGTGTTCTCGTCCGGCATCTTCCTCCACAGCGTCAGCGTCTTCTTCCCTTCTTCGCCTCGGTCCGCTCCGCATCCATGATGGCATGGAGGGAGGCTCCCGCTGTGTGACGCTTCTCCTCTTCTGATGGTTCTTAAATAATGGGGGGGCGGAGCCACCCAGTGACCCCCCTCCCTGTGGCATTCCCCGTGATGTCAGAAGGGGGCGGGTTATGTAACGGGTGACCCCGGCCCCCTCTGACGTCACGCGGAATGCCACAGGGAAGTCCCGTCAAATCCCTGTGCGTCACCCAGTGACCCCGCCCCCACATTATTTAAGAACCATCAGAAGAGGAGAAGCGTCACACAGCGGGAGCCTCCCTCCATGCCATCATGGATGCAGAGCGGCCCGAAAAGAAGATGAAGACAAGAAGATGAAGAGAAGAAGATGAAGAGAAGAAGATGAAGAGAGACGCGTCCTACAGCGGGAGCCTCCCTCCATGCCATCATGGATGCATAGCGGCCCGAGGAGAAGGGAAGAAGACGCCGACGCCGCAGAGGAAGATGCCGGACGAGAACACTGGAGGAAGAACCAGAAGAACCAGAAGAACCAGAAGAAGAAGAAGATGGAGGAAGAAACCGAAGGAAGATAGAAGATAGAAGAAAGAAGAAAGAAGAAGCATTTAAATAAAGGAATTGTCAAAAATTGTCTCTTGTCATTTTTTACATTTTTGATAGTTTTTTTGTGAAATGGAAGGGGTACTTTTGTACCCCCTTACCATTTCACACAGGGGGGAGGGCCGGGATCTGGGGGCCCCCTTGTTAAAGGGGGCTTCCAGATTCCAATAAGCCCCCCGCCCGCAGACCCCCACAACCTCCGGCAAAGAGTTGTGGAGATGAGGCCCTTGTCCTCATCAACATGGGGACAAGGTGTTTTGGGGGGCTACCCCAAAGCACCCTCCCAATGTTGAGGGCATGTGGCCTGGTACGGTTCAGGAGGGGGTGCGCTCTCTCATCCCCCCTCTTTTCCTGCGGCCTGCCTGGTTGCGTGCATGCATAAGGGTCTGGTATGGATTTTTAGGGGGACCCCACGCCATTTTTTTTTTATTTTGGTGTGGGGTTCCCCTTAAAATCCATACCAGACCTGAAGGGTCTGGTATAGATTTTGAGGGGGACCCCACTCCATTTTGTTTGGCCGGGGTTCCCCTTAATATCCATACCAGACCTGAAGGGCCTGGTATGGAATTTAGGGGGACCCCCCATGTCATTTTTTTTTAATTTTGGTTTGGGGTTCCCCTGTGGGGAATTCCCATGCCGTTTTTATCAATGAACTTTTATGTGTATTGTCGGACCGGCAATTAATTAATAGCCGCGAGTAGTTTTAAATGATTTTTTTCCTTTGAAATGTTCATTTTGCTGTCAGACTGTTCTTTACAGGCATACTATAGACACCCCCCCAGGTACGAAATTTAAAATGATATTACACTTTTATTGTTTCACTTTAAGCATTATTAAAATCACTGCTCCCTTTAACGGTGTTCGCGTGTTCAAACAAATGTTTTGCCTGTTCGCAAGTTCTGGTGCGAACCGAACAGGGGGGTGTTCGGCTCATCCCTACTTGCCTACAGTCAAGCATGGTGGTGGGAGTGTCATGGTCTGGGGCTGCATGAGTTCTTCCAGCACTGGGGAGCTACAGTTCATTGAGGGAACCATGAATGCCAACATGTACTGTGACATACTGAAGAAGAGCATGATTCTCTCCCTTCAGAGACTGGGCCGCAGGGCAGTATTCCAATATGGTAACGACCCCAATCACACATCCAAGACGACCACTGCCTTGCTAAAGAAGCTGAGGGTAAAGGTGATGAACTGGCCAAGCATGTCTCCAGACCTAAACCCTATTGAGCATCTGTGGGGCATCCTCAAACGGAAGGTGTAGGAGTGCAAGGTCTCTAACATCCATCAGCTCCGTGATGTCATCATGGAGGAGTGGAAGAGGACTCCAGTGGCAACCAGTGAAGTTCTGGTGAACTCCATGCCCAAGAGGGTTAAGGCAGTGCTTAAAAATAATAGTGGCCACACAAAATATTGACACTTTGGGCCCAATTTGGACATTTTCACTTAGAGGTGTACTAATCTTTGTTGCCAGCGGTTTAGACATTAATGGCTGTGTGTTGAGTTATTTCGAGGGTACAGCAAATTTACACTGTTATACAAGCTGCACACTCACTACTTTACATTGCAGCAAAGTGTCATTTTTTCAGTGTTGTCACATCAAAAGATATAATAAAATATTTACAAAAATGTGAGGGGTGTACTCACTTTTGTGAGATACTGTACATATACAATAATACCAAACACACTCAAAGTTGTGCATGCCCATGAAATGGTGACAAATATTTCTTAGGTGATACTTTAAAAATCCTTTACAGGTTATCAGTGTGGATTTAACCTCTTCCCACCCACCAGCCATCAAATAATGGCTGGGCAGCGCGGCTCTCGCTCTAGCTGTACATCATATGATGGCCGCCCAGAATGACCTTTCTGCGGCGGCTGATTGTGGCCATGCTGTGTTGCTAAGACACAGCGTGACCCCAATCTGTGTAAAGAGCCATGGCCATGGCTCTTTAACCATGTGATCGGCTGTGTCCAATCACAGCCGGTCACATGTAAACACGGAGATGCCGGTAATCGGTGCTCCTTGCCTTACACTAACAGAGTGTGAGGAGAGGAGAGCCGATCAGTGGCATCTCCTCACAGAGGACATCTAGGTATGTAATCAGGGAACTGATCATCAGTGCCCTGATTACAATTAAATGCCACCAGTGCCAGAACTGTGTGCCCACCACTGCCAGCAATCAGTGACAACCAGTGCCCACAATTGCCACCAATCTGTGGGCATTTAGTGTCTGGCCGAGCACTGGTTTAGTGTCTGGCCGAGCACTGGTTAACATTTGTAGGGGGAGTTTTTATTCTCCTCTGACTGTCCTATGAGGCTGCATGAACCTCTGTCTAGACAGTGCTGATTGGCCTTGTGCCAATCACATGCACCCTCCCAAAAAACTCTCTAGCAATACACACCAACTGAGCATATGCAGAGTGCCCCCCAAGGCTCTGTACAATCAGGAAATGGATTGGGGACAGTAACAGAAGGAGAGGATCAGAGAAGACAGACTCAAAGAGCCTTTTTATGAAATTCACAGGATTAACTGCTTAGGTTTCACAGTGATTATAACAAGCATGCTTTCCTGCATATACACACTGATTTTACTGTTGTGGGTTTAGTAACACTTTAAAGTGGATGTAAACCCAATGTCATCCTTTCTAAACTACTGCCATAGGGGTTATCTATACAGATATACATGCCTCCTGCATGTATCTTTACCTGTCTAATATCTCCCCTCTATCTGTTATGAGAGCTGAAAAACTGCAGATTCTGTGGGTGGGTCTGTTGTCTGGAGCTTGGTGGGTGGAGTCGTGATGTCAGTAGACTCCCCGCCCACGTCTACACTCCCCTGTGTATTTCTAACACTGAACTTCTGCTATGATGTCTAACATCCAGTGAAAAGACAGGAAAGTAACCACATGACTTCAGCATGCCAAATCATGCTGAGGTGTGGAACAGCCAATCCTTGCAGAGCTGCTGAAGAAAGGAGTGGGGGAGGGAATTTAAAAATACTGCATGTGTCTTAGTCTAGTGCATGAGATATGTAAATCACCTGTCACTCACAGCAAGGGGGAGGATTTAGGATTTGACAAAGTTTTTCTCAGTTTGTCAAGATTTTTCTCACTGAACAATAAAAGAAGATTGCTCAGAGATGGATTAACTCTGTGTGGCAAGACTGGGCTCAAATGATAGGAAATCTTATACTCTACAGTATGATATATATATATATATATATATATATATATATATATATATAAAAATTTTGGGTTTACATCCACTTTAATCTTAGTTTCTACCCTCCCCCCCCTTCCCACTACTCCTATGTATGAGATGAGTTTGTGATATTTGCACCTGATGACAATGGTATTTGTGTGTATAATTTGTCCAGAGACATTTGATAAATGTATGTACTCTTTCACTGTATACATTTGTTCTCATCTCTCACCTTATGTACAACTTTTGTATGTTTTTTTTTTTCAATGTTAAAAAAAAAAATGTTGGAAATAAAATTATTAAATGTATTTTAACCTAACTGATTCTGAAGAGGCTCCTGCAGGTGTAGGGACATGTATGAGGCGCAGTCTAAATAATTGTGTCAGCGATATAGATCTCTATACCAGACAGACCAAGTATATCCAACAGAGTGTGTATATGGCTTTTTCGCCATGTGCTATTATACTGATTGTATTTTGCTATTGTTTTTTATGGTCATACTGACCTTTTATCAGTTTATCTTTTCTTGTTCTTTCTGTTGAGATCTCCTATGGTGCGCAATTATTGGAATATGTCATTATCCTGTTTTCTATACATGCTGTCCTTGTAACCAACACTGTGTACTACTTGACATTTTGTGATTCTTCTATATACACCACTATTTTTATTTAATAAAAACTTTCCTGATTTACATTTTTTTTTATTTTAAGTATAGCTACTTCAAATACCTGAATATGACTTAAGGCCTTGCTTTGTCACAATATCACAGTGCATTTGAACATGCTTACAGAAAAGAAAAACAAGGGGATGAACCCATGATGTGTTGCTGCATTTCCTTGGTCAAATCTGTAGGCTGGCCGTGTCCTGGATCAGGCTGTATTCCTTAAGGTCAGTAGAGAAAAGTAAGATATTAAACCTGTCTGCCTTTAGCTGTTTTACTGTACAGATCTTTTTTATAGTGGCTATTCTACAAATATCTTCATTTAAAGTGTATCTAAGGCTAAACATTACATTTAAGTATGCATTAAGGTATTGAATTTGCATGCATTGTGACATAGTCATTCCAAAACGTACCTATTCATCTTCAATAGTACTAACTTCCTAATCGCTGTAACACAACTCTCCATGCCATTTGAACACATACAGTCATGTCCAGTTTTGAAATTACAACTGAATGTGATAACCCAGCTATGTTTGCTCATCCCTAGTTTATTGTTTTCCGTGTCTCAGTTAGACCCCATGCACACTCCTTATAAGCCTATGCACTTTTTAATGCTATTTTCTTATTTGTGTGTTTGTTACATGACAGCATAGGGCAGCCCAATATGTAAACATCCTTGTGACAACAATAAGCATGGGCGGACCTTCTAGCGTCTTTTCGTCACTTCCGGTTTGGGGCCGTGGAATGCGAGTCATCCCGGCTTCCTGGTTTTTAAAATGTTTTAAACATACAGAAAGGATGTGAGTATGTTTTCTGTATACACTTAATAAAACTTTTGGAGAATGGTATTATGCTATGGGAGCATATTTTTCCTGCATGTGGGTGAAACAGACGAACATTTAAAAGAACAAAGTAAAGAGCGGTCTCTAAAGGCGTGGATCTGGATACTACCGCACAGTGGCAAACACTGTGAACGTGAAATACCCCTTTGAGGGGTAAGTATTTTCCAGTGAGTACAATACATATAGGGGGCACCATAAAAAGCACCAGCACAAAGGACACACCATTAAAGAGCACTTGTCACTTTCTGCATGAAGATTTTATGTTCACAAAGGACTGTGTATATCAACTGTTTCACCAAAGCACTAGTAACTTTAATTAAAGTTTCACCTTTGTCACTTTATATATGAATTTAATTTATTGATAGTCACTAGCTTATAGCGCCAGTCACTTTATATAATTTTTACACATCATATGGTCCAGATATAGAAGTCACTGGTTAGAGTGTGTCTTTGGAGCACTCAGATCCCTGGTATAGGATTGTGTGTTTTTTAGAACAGTGCCACACCTACTCTTTCAATTTATTTAACAATAAGCACATGACAGGTACTCTTTATGGTGAGATCTGGGGTCTATAAGACCTCAAATCCCTCTTCTGCCTTAAAAATATTGAAAACACCAAGATCTGTGTTTTTGAATGCTTTTTTTTAAATGGCACTGTTGACATACGGGAAAACCGGAAATGATGTCAGGTCATCGCTTCCATAGCATAGTGGAGAGCCGATGAAAGCCAATCCCAGCTTTGTTTGGCAGATGCGCCAACTGGTCGCTCAGGTCTCCCAGGAAGTTTTCTAAAGGGGGGTTTCCTTTACATTGGAAAGAGAATACATCTTTTGCTGTTGCATCTACAGAACAGGAAGTGGAAGGAAATCTTCCTAATGAGACACAGGTGGCAATAAAAAACTGACAGCCATTTTAAAGCCAAACTCTGGGCACAAGTCAAAAAACAGTGGGACTCCCAAAATGCAAGGGTTAAATGCTAATTTTTGCCTAGGGGTAGAGGAATAAGGTGTAATACTTTCCTTATTCCCCTCTCCAGTAGTGCTCCTCTAGCAATGTGACTGATCCTGCAAAGCCTCCTCTCTAAAGCCGGCCATAGATGGTTCAAATCTCAGCCAGTTCAGCAGGGACCAGCCGAGATTCTAACCATGTATGGGCAGGCTGAGTGTACCCAATCGATCAACTTGGGTACAACCAGCCTGTTGGATTTTACATGTGATTATTGCTAGCGGCTATTATACTTGCTAGAGAAAAGGAATACCTCTTCACTCAAAACCATAGGTACAATATTCTATTGAATTATTTCTATTCTCCATACTCATTCCTGAAATAAGAAGTATCCTAATTTCAGTCATATATGTTACAAGTAACTTTGTATCATCTATTAATTTTTATTTTATAGCTTATTTTAATGTTTATTACTAATGAAACCTAATTTCTATTATTTTCTATTCCATCAAATATTGCATTTCCATATATGATATTACTGTACATCTGTTGTTTAAACTTAAAAAAACATAATAAAAACGTTTAAAACAAAAAAAGGAATACCCTCCAATTTTGTGGGACTCTATGAATAGCAACACAGACAATATGCTCCAGGAAGTATCAAAAAATACAAAACTTTATTAGACAGTAAAAATATTAAAACATTGCGGTTAGGAATAATGTATAATGGTTACAGCAAAGAAATGGGAGCATAACCTCAGACAACCAAGAAAACTACATGTAGACAGGGGCTGGCTATTGTGCCTGCAATTTAGTGAAAGTATGCAGTGTTATTAATGTGGAGCTGTCTCCCTCTAGTGTTGGCTTGGACTCCTTTCCTAAAAACAGAACTTAGAGCAGAGCAAAGCATCGTGGGATGTGTAGTTCAGAATGCTGGGGTTTCAACTTCAGTTGGACTGGCCTGAACTACCACTACCAGATTGCTGAGGAGAAGAGCACAGAATGCTGGGAGAGGATATAAAAAGGCTGTTTCTGGCCTCTTGGGATGTCGGCCTGGTTCTGTCAGCAGGACCTCTGTGCCAGTGTGAGCTGCGGTCGAGTCACGGCCTGCATAGGAGAGGGCTATCTACAGCAGCATACAGAGGGACATCTGCGAACAGCATCGCTTCCTATCTACCACAGTTTAGTGGTATTTCCTGATCCTTCAGCGTTACCTGCACTTCAGATCTGGGTAGGCTGTGGCACGGTGTGATGGAGGTCAGACGCCATCCCCTGAGCCAGTACCCAAAGGGAGTTCCTTAAAGAGTCTTCATCATCATCTGCATCATTACCAGCAAAATGTATTATGCTGTGGGTGAGTGGGCACCTGCCCATTAATACCATAGACACTGCATATAGACATCATTGTCTCTGTTCGCATTCCAGATATTTGTAGTTCTACTGGATATACCGTAAGATCAGTCAATCCCATAGACACTGTATGCAGACATCTGTGCTTTGCTTACATCCCTGCCATCAGTAGTTCTACTGGATACAATAATAGTGAAACAGTTTACATGGTGACCACTTGTGTTTAGGTCACTCAGGAAAATTCTGCATTCTTAAAGGGGCCAATCCCGTACCAGTTAAAGTTGCTTTGCTCTAACATCAAGGATTATTCCCTTCCTCATAATTTAAGTTCTAGCTGAAGATTTGCCGGATTCTGTGGGGTTGTCACTAACCCCTTTGATCCTCTCCGTAGTGTCATCAGTGTTTAGGAGTTGTCTAACACAAGGGAATCTGCTCTCATCCTCTGGAACTCTGCTTAAAGGAGCTAGCCAGTTTAATCATAACAGTTTGCTAATGTTTGTTAATTGTTTGATGTTAAGTGTCTGTGGGCTGAGGAGATGGGGTGGACCAGTCTGACATAGTTCTATTAAGTGTGGGTCCCCTGCCTCTCTGCTGCCTGTTCACATAGGCTTCTGTGATTGAACTTAGTCGCACTGTGTCCTTTGTATTTGACCTTGTTAGCATACATTTCTAAACTGCAAAACAGCATTTCATTTTAGTGCTATATTGTTCAGATAAAATATCTTCATTACCTATAGTGTTATGTTGTACATTTCTATGTGTCATTCTAATCACAGTAAACAAACTTGAACTGCTTCACTAATACTATGTAGGTTTCTTGTTATTGGGGTTAACGGTAAAGAAAATGACTGAACCCAGGGTGTCAGAGGTGTCGGAGGACTTGCAGATTTGAGGCAACCAATGGGGTACAGATTCTATCAGCGGGCCTCACAAGGGTAGCGCCACATACAGGAGCATTGAACGTGTTTCTAATAGTGCAATATTGCGTATCTTCTTCAGGGATGCTTTTAAGTAGGATAGAGGTAAATGTTCTACAAAATACACAATGAAATAAGTATCTCAAATAATATAATGATCATAACATAACATCATAAGAAATATAATGATAGTAACTAACCACGCTGTATATGCTGGTGTACAGAGCCACAAACAAGTACACTTAAAACAAGTAAGATACCAAGCTGTCTTTTGGTAAATACCACAGAAAGCATGCTGGGACCAGCCGGACTCACTGGATAGGCTAGCTGAGGACACCCAAATTGACCAGGCCCTGAAAACAAATAGCCAAATTTGTACTGAGGACAGATCTGGGGATTTGGGTGAAAAATATACACATGTGAGTGTCAAAGTCACATATACCTAGGCATAAATAGTAGATGTTAAGTATACCTGTCCAAATGTCTCAAGGAGAAGAAGGAAAAATCCAAAAATAGATAGTTGATTGATGCAGTCAAAAACAGGTGCTGAACCAATGTGAGCATAAGGCTGAAATAGCTGCTAACTGGTAGTGTGTTGTAGCCAGATAGCCATTATACTTGCTAGCAGCAGTAATCACTGTGTTCTCCCAGAAGGGACAGCTCTCCCTGCACCCCTGTTGGGAGAACACAATAGCTTCATGGGAGGGATTCCCCCATCAACACTGACTGTGCTGATGAGGAAATCAAGTGATTACTTGAGCTAAAATCTCTCTGTCTATGGCCAGCATTAGGTGTCCTAGCTGTGGTTGCAGTGTTGACTCCTAAATGTACAATTCAGGGTTAATAGCCCTGCATTATACATAATGATGCTGAAAAGTCCACAGCCTGGAGTACCACAGGAAGCAGAGGACAATACAAAAGTTGGCTGGAGCAGGGGGTAAGGTATGTAATGCAGCCTTATCATCTTCCTCTAGATAAGTGGTTCCCAAATTTTGTCCTCAGGACCCACTAAGACCCCTTTCACATTGGGGCGGTGAGTCACTTAGCGGTAAAGCACCACTAGTTTTACGGCACTTTACCACTGTTATAGTGGCGGGGGTTAAAAGTGCCCGGCCGAGGAAAGGGTTAATAGCACCCATTTTGCAGAGCTGCCCATTTATTTCAATAGGCAGGGGCAGTAGAGGAGCGGTACTGCCCCAAAGATGCTGCTTACAGGATTTTTTTACCTGTCCTGCAAGCGCACCACCCCAGTATGAAAGCAGTCAGGCATTCACACTCGGGTGGCTTGAGAGGCGCTTTTCAGGCACTTTGCAGTCACTATTTTAGCGCTAAAACACCTGAAAAGTGCCCCAGTGTGAAAGGGGTCTAACAGGCCAGATTATAAATATTACCTTGGGGAGATGCAGACTAGAATACTGCAATCACCAAGCAGCAAATGATATCACCTCTGATGTATTTCAGTTATCTTGTAAACCTGGCCTGTTAGTGGGTGGACAGGAGTTAAGAACCACTGCTCTAAGTATAATGAAGATTTAACCCTTGCATTGCAGAGGGACTCCCACTGCAAGGGTTTTTATTTTTCTTCCATCCCAGAGTTGAGCTTCAACCCTCCCTTACAATACCTTAAATGTAAACAATTAAAATTTTAGCAAATGATCTAATTGATCTTAGTGACTCGGTGACAACTTTCCTTATGTTCACATTTGCAGGCCCATTGAATTAAAGTCCACAAACAACACATACTCATATATATATATATATATATATATATATATATATATATATATATATATATATATATATATATATATATATATATATATATATATATGACCCTTCAGTGCAAAGCAGGCATCCCATAATAATACTGTACGCCAGTGAACATAATTGAATACGTTTCAGTGGCTGACATAAACTGAATCAAATCTGAACAGAAGCCCTAATCCATACTGTTTACCACTCTCCCCATTTAAAATACAGTACATTTGCATGTAGATGAATCCCTATGTTAATTTTACCTGACACAGCAAAGGAAATTAAATTAGATCCTGCAATATAGAACCCCTGGCTTGAAATATTACAGAACGCCTACAATATCTAGAAAATAACATTAGTTCCTTCCCTATGTTTACTGTAAATGCAAAAATTATGCTAGCAGTGTATACATATATGTTGCTAATTTAAGAATTGAAGTTCCAGACCTTGTGTTTATATTCTTCCTATTATAGGTACTATGTGGTTAGTAACAAGTTAGCTCACTTGGCATATCAACTTTATCATCCAACCAGGGAAGGAAGATTACACTTAAAATAAATTTTATAGCAGCAGCAGTAATTAAACTATAATTACAGTAAAGTGTCATTTTTTATATACTTTCACTTATGCATTTCTTTATTTCATGCCTGAAGGGGAGAATATCGATTTTCACATGTGATAGTTAGGGCATCAAAGAGCAGACATGTTTCTTTGCTTTCCTGTTTAAGCATACAAAACATTCTATTGATCACGTTCAGCTTGTGTTAACATAACCCCGTTTTGCATGTCTTAAAAAAAAAAAAAAAAAAAAAAAAAAAAGCCGGAAGTGGAGATTACAGCTGCTTTGTACTTTTCCACCGATTGAAGAGTCTCATCCAAAATTATTCAGCATTCTGCTGTGGTGTTAAATTGGGCTATTTTGTACCAGCAAGCAGTTGTGTTTTTTTTTTTTTTTAATGTCAGACAAGCATCAGCCGAAGGCTCAGTAAGACCACCAAATTCATTTTCACTGCAATGGAGAATCAGTCTCTAGGGTCAGGGAAAGTGTGTTAATCTACTTTATCTGCTAGCTTAGAGAAAATTGCATATTTAAGCCTCTTGTTATGAAGCCGCTACATCAGTCTCTAATTAATGTGTTCGACACGCTGTGTGAGGCTGTTGTACCTTCACAAACACTGTGTGAATCGCTACTGTATTCCTCTCAGTAGCATCAGCTTCAGCATCAGCAGCAGCTCCATCAGCAGCACACGGAGGCAGCAGTACATTGGTTAACACTGTACATAACCTCCTTGCAAATTGCACAGCTTCGGCAGCAACACATCCATTAGTCTGGAAAAGACAGCGTTCCCAAGTGGCTCCAGTGCATTTTCCCCCCAATTCTCCTGTCACCAGCCAATCCTCTGCATGCTTTCTCCTGCATGTAGGGAGTGCTCAGCACTAATCAGGTCAATGATCATCCCAAGTCTCAGGGGAGCTGACAGGAGCCCATCGCCCTAGTTAGAAGCTCGCCCTGTCCAGGGCACAGTGGCTGGAGATTTTCTACCGAGATCAGTGTGGTACAATACTACTCTACAAGAGAAGCTCTCAGGATTTTTCGAAAAAGGCAAAGGAAATCGCAGAGGTACTACAAGCAGTTTCTCAACCTGCTGGGTGTTGGTTTGCCTGTTCAGCTGTTTGGTGCTTGAGCTGTAGGGAAGGAAAAGCATCTCAATTAAGGTAAGTGATCCTTTATCTGGGTGAATGAATTCCTTCCAAGTCTGTGTACTGAAACTTCTGAGCGAACTGCCATTCTGCACTGCAGCAAATCAGCCTTTCTATCTCCGTCAATAAAAAAAAAAAAAAAAAAAGGAGCTTTTATTTCTCCCTTTACTATGATAGTAGGCTGTCAATTTCGAGAGCGAACTGTTTTTTGTTTGACCTTTTCATGTGGCTGGTGTGCCAGCTGAAAGGCTGCGAGCTCTGAAGGAGAGTACGGAGATTGAGCTCTATTATTTAAAGGAAAATGCTAAGCCTGCTTTTCGTAGATGTAGAAGTGAAGGGAAAAAAAAATGTTTTCATGAGCAATTTGTGCTGCATGCCTTTTGTCACTTTTGGAATAAAACTTTGCTTTGCAGTTTAAAGGTGTCAGGTCTTAAAAGGAGATGCAATTGGAGTTTAAATGGCTAGTATTGTAAATCATAATAGGTAGGGCTATATTGCTCTTCTGACTAAATAACATAGCATGCTTGACCCTGTAATGTATACCTCTCTGGCATTAAAAACTGGAATGAAGAAGAAAAAAAAAAAGAAATTTGATTCTTGCCTAGTGGATATCCAGGATAGAAAACAACCTATTAATGTCAACATTCTACTCTGTTTCCATCTCTCTCTTAGAACATTCTTATTTATAGAATAGTTTGCTGTCTTAATAGGTCTATAGTACCTAAGGGACAGGAGAGAAGTAGTAGAATGTCTGCTTATTGTAGATAAGACATTTAAAATGCTGGGATGAGTTAGGAAGACAACAGCCTGCAAGCTTTTCTATACATATGAGTGCTTTCATCAGTGTTACAGTGAATTACTAGGAAGAATGGATCAATCGTTTCTGGGTTATTTTCAAAGCATATATATATATATATATATATATATATATATATATATATATATATATATATATATATATATATGTGCAGTAGATTTGATGATCTAAAAAAGACAAATGAAGTGTTAAATCAGAAAGCCATGTCACCTTAGTGACTAGGTATTTTAACCTGTCACTCTAAATTTCAACTTAGCGGATCAAATTCAAGGACTCTTTTGCCAGAGCTAAGGTCACCTCTTGAAGTTAACAAGTGACCATTGTCCACTTGTGCTGGAGTGTTCATATTATCTCAGGCAAGGTGACAAGTATCTAAGATGAGGAGTTTGATTGCACACTTGTTTGCAAGAATGGCTATTTTCATGCAAAGTCATATATTGAAGAATGAATACATATTCTGTGAATTTCCATTTGCATACTGCTTGATATTCGCTGTCATAGGCTGAACAATTGTACCTTCTCATAAAATATATTATTTGAGACTGGCAGGATAGCAGATTGTTTGAACGCTGGCAATTTACTGGCATTGCCTCTTGCACGTTAAGTTTAACTGGTGTCATATTGTCAGGGAATGTATAATGTACAGTTATTTGAAAGCGTTACATTTTCTTAAATATTACAGAACTTCTTGTTATTAGCAATATTATTTGCAGCAAAACTTCATAATTTAAGGTTAGAGAATGTACATTCAGTGCTCTAAGCCCAGCTGTACATCTGAACCTAAGTGCTAGGTATGATAGGTGAATGCATTCAATCATAGCATAGTGCATCTCCTTACTTCTAGCACTCAGTGCTGAAGTTTTGATGTACTCTGCCACGCATATGTAGCCCATGTAATAGCAGCAAATTATATGCTGCTTTCTTCTATAGAGATATGATTTTTGATGGCTTTGGTAGAATGCAGACTTGATGGGTTTGGTAGAGTGCAGAAATAACAGCTGATAAGTTCTTTTGTACCCTCATTTACTGTGTCAGTTTATATATGATAGATTGCAAATTCATCTGAAAGAACAGATTTGCATCAATACAAGGTATTTTTAGAAGTGTTGCATGATGAAGTTATTTGCATGATGAACCACCATGGATTACATTCATTAAAAAAAAAATCATGTTATTATGCTTGTATGTGCATAAAATTGTTGGAATGTAAGTGAAAAGTATTTTCTTGAAAGGTAAATTTAAAGTATAGTGAGATGATGTTACAACGTGTTTCTTTTTTTAAATTAACATTGTGTGACATTTACAGAGAACACTTATAACATATTGGTGATATCTTATGGTAAACATGACCAGTGTACAAAAAAGTACAATGTGGGCCTCTGAAAAAATACAAGAAGTATTAGGCAGGAGACTTTTAGTCTAGCATTTTCTCTGATAACAATATCTTTATAAGTTCAATAATGGAATGGAGTAGAATGAATGCTAAATCCAGAAGTTAACATCTTTATCTTGTACAGCTCCTATCAGTGGCGGCTGGTGCTGTATATTTTTTGGGGGGGGGCAGCAAACAAGACGCTACCCCCGTCTGGTCAGCCGGCCCCACACTTATACCGACATCCCCCCAGTCGGTCGGCCCCACACTTACCCCATCTAGGTCGTGGGCAGCTTCGGCTCCTTCCTGCGTCGTCTTCTCCTCCTCTGTATCTCGGGCTTCATGGCCGCTTTCTCCAATGCAGCTTCCATCCTCCTTCCCTTGGTGTGGCAGCCAATATGATCACTTCTCCTCTCGGCCAATCGGGTCTCAGGACCCGCATCATGATTGGGCCTATTGTCACACAACGGGAGGGCGCAGTGCTCTGCGGCCGGAGCCCACCCTTTTTTCTTTAAGCCAATTAGAGCCTCTGGCTCTAATAGTGTGCTTCTAAAAAAAAAGGGGGGTGGGTGCATGGATTAGGGGGTCGGCGCCCCTGTGCCCCTAATGGATGGGCTGCCACTGGTTTCTATTCTGAAGTAAACCTCTGGCCAGTCTATGGACATTCAAGTGTTTATATATTTTTTAAAAGGCACACACTAACTTCTGTCACTGCACATATTGTAAAGCCATTCATCCTCAAAGTTAGAAACATTTAAGTCATTTAAGTCCACTCCTTAGATTCCCCTTAAAAAGGGTACTCTGTGTTAAAATTTCAAATAGGAAGTATAGAAGGCAGCTTAGTCACTGCTGGGAGGAGGTAACAGGTTGGGCTAAGTTGCGTGGTCACTGCTGTGAGGGGGTAACAGGGTGCTGAGTCACTGCTGAAAGAGGAGATTACTATTTTGCTAGGGTACACTGAGCTATCTGAGATTTAAAGTGGTTGCTGAAGGTTTTTTACCTTCATGCAATCTATGCATGAAAGTAAAAAACCTTCAGTGTGCAGCTCCCCCCTCAGCCCCTACTAATACTTACCTAAGCCCAATCAAGCGATGTGCACGAGACCCAAGGCTCTCTCAGGTCTCTCCCTCCTGATTGGCTGATGTTAATCACAGCTGGCTTGGGAGCGATCATGCATGAGTGCCCCCACAGCAAGCAGCTTGCTGTGGGGGCACTCAGCAAGAGGGAGGGGCCCAGAGAACCCGGCAGGGGACCCCATAAGGGGAGGATCAGGGTTGCTCTGTGCAAAACCACTGCATAGAGCAGGTAAGTATAACATGTTTGTTATAAAAAAAATTCCCTTACTTTTACTACTATTGCTTTAATTGCTTCTGCTCTGAGATTTGAGGATGGATTACTCCACATTACCTACAGCTACAGAAGTAGCTGTGTTGTTAGGCTTTGAGTTTGACATAATTTTGAGATGCTTCTGAGATCATTTAGAATTCACTGACAGGTACATTTGACTACCAATTGTCGACTGCCTAAGCTGCAATTGACCTGCTTCCAGCAGGCTTTGCATTCCCGTAGACTTGTATAGGAATGCAAATACTACTTGAAGGAAACAAAAGCCCTGCAATTTTATTTACTACTTGTTAAAGATATGTAAGTATTTGAATGTCAGTTACCTGACTAGAATTACAATTTAAAGTGGAACTAAACCTTCCTATTCTTTTGAGCCATGGAAGCTGCCATCTTAGCCTCAGTTTGATCTGAAACTGCCATTGTGCTGCACATGTGATCAGTTTTGATTCTAAATATTTGATGGTTTGACAGTTTAGTTGAGAGTACAAGCAAATGTGACAGTTAGCATTCCCGACATGGTGGAAATGTAACTGTTTTTTGAAGCCATTGAATCAATAGGTTTAATTCTGGTTTAAGTCAAGGTTAGAACTTTGTATCACTATTGGTGCCTCAGGTAGTCTTTGGAACATACCAGCCATTACAGTAATTTGAAAAAGAAACTATTGTGTTTTTTTAGAGAGATAGTTTGACTTATTACTATCAGTTTTGACGTTTCTATTTTTACTTGCTTGCTGTCTTATAATTAGATTATTGCATTTTTTTTTTCCGTCTGTGGTCATCTGTTTAACGAGGAATATTATTAGCATGTCTTGCTGAATAACTGTTAAAGTAAGCTCAGTTAGACTTATAGAGAATCTAATGTTTTTAATCAGTTAAGATTTGACCCATTTTTACTGTCACAGACACAGAGCAAGCCAGCAGGAAGGATAATCTGAAAACTGTATGTAATGAACTAATATGACTTCCCTCATAAAGGTACTGCATTTACTATATACTTTATGGTATACAATGAAACATGGTTTTTCATATCACATATCTATCTATCTATCTATCTATCTATCTATCTATCTATCTATCTATCTATCTATCTATCTATCTATCTATCTATCTATCTATCTATCTATATATATATATATATATATATATATATATATATCTATATATATAGATATATATATATCTATATATATAGATATATATATATATATATATAGATAGATATATCTATATATATATAGATAGATAGATATAGATATATATAGATATATATCTATATATATATAGATAGATAGATATATATGCTCTATATACTATATATATGTGTATATATACAATATCTCACAAAAGTGAGTACATTCCTCACATTTTTTTTTAAATATTTTATTCTATCTTTTTATGTGACAACACTGAAGAAATTACACTTTTCTACAGTGTAAAGTAGTGAGTGTACAAATTGTATAACAGTGTAAATTTGTTGTCCCCTCAAAATAACTCAACACACAGCCATTAATGTCTATGCCACTGGCAACAAAAGTGAGTACAACTCTAAGTAAAAATGTCCAAATTGGCCCAATTAGCCATTTTCCCTCCCGGGTGTCATGTGACTCATTAGCGTTACATGGTCTGAGGTGTGAATGGGGAGCAAGTGTGTTAAATGTGGTGTTATAGCTATCCCTCTCTCATATTGGTCACTGGAAGTTCAACATGGCACCTCATGACAAAAAACTCTCTGAGGATCTCAAAAAAAAGAATTGTTGCACTACATAAAGATGGTCTAGGCTATAAGAACATTGCCAAGACCCTGAAACTGAGCTGCAGCACGGTGGTGAGACCATACATCAGTTTAACAGCACAGGTTCCACTCAGAACAGTTTGCTGTGTAATGGCCGTGTGTTGAGTTATTTTGAGGGGACAGCAAATTTACACTGTTATACAAGCTGTACACTCACTACTTTACATTGTAGCAAAGTGTCATTTCTTCAATAAACTATTTACAAAAATATGAGGGGTGTACTCACTTTTGTGAGATACTATGTGTGTATATATATATATATATATATATATATATATATATATATATATATATACTGGCATTTCAGCCTGAATTCAGGGGCTGGTTCCTGCACAGATGTCTATTGAAATTGCCCCCCCGAGTCGCCAAAAGTAGTACTTTTGGGAATTGGTGCGGCACCCCAAAGTTGGCATCACACCGATTTGGACAGTGCCATTGCCAGCAACAGACTCTTATTTCGCATGCTGTCAAATCACATGCCATTAAGTAATATTGAGTGTCAATAAAATGCACCAGCGTTTATAGCCACATGGGTTACTCACCTTAATAAAATCAGCATTGTGTTATGAAATGTGTCAAGGCAGATGCTGACTGCCTAAGAACATGACGGTTTCACAAACGTCCAAATGTCCATCATATTCTTGGAAAATCAATATCTGCCCTGCCACATTTCAAAGCACAGTGGGTATCAGATTGGGGTATGCTACTGATAATCATCAAATCTAAGGAAACCATTTGGATATATAGTGAAGCATCCTCAGCATTACACAAGACCAGCTGAATGAGACTAACTACTATTGGAAATGGAAATCTTCACAAACCAGCCCTTCCTTGTTATATCCAAAATCAAAGTTTTCACAGCTGCTATCTATGGACCCAAGGATTGCTAGAGAGCTGTAATATATACCAGGGAGTAATACTGAGCTTACAACAGCCTATATATACGTATAGAATAGCAAAAGGAATGTGCTTGTGCTAACATCTTTTCCTATGCATAAAATTAAAGCTCAACTCGCTAGGGAATGTGGAATAAGATGTAGTTCTTAGCCTGCTCTTTGCTCTGGCAGAGTCTGGTGCTGTCCTCCTTTCCTGCCTGTGAGTAGGTCCTCATGTATGATTCAGGGCTATTGGCCCTGCACTGTACATGATGCTGTCATTATGTCACAGTGGCCAGGAGCATCTTATAAAAGAGGGTTCAGGGGGCTGGCATAAATGGAGGAAGCCTGCTCGAGCGAAGTATACCTTTTTCTCTTAAGTTGATGAGCTTTTAACTCTTGCAGTGTAGTGGGGGGGGCAACTAAAAAGTATATATTTTTTGTAATTTTTGGAACTGAGCTTTAACTATTTTATGTTTGCTTAATTTAAAATAAGAAACTATGGAATATTACTTGGAAAAGCAGATAACTGACTTTATAGTAAATAGCCCTTCCATGTCTACTACAATTACATTATTTGTGCATGATTATGAGGAAATTGAATTCTGTCAAAGTAAACAACATCCTGTATCCTATGAGGTTAATATACTAGAGCAGACAGAGATTTTCAAGTTATCAAAGTAATGGTCACTCAGCTTAGTGAATAAAAAGATGAAGCTGTGTTCAACCTAGGAATATTGCTAGAACATGACATAACAATTGAAGTAATTATAGTTGTACCTAATACACTAAGATGGCATCTATATAGAGCAGTACTAAAAAGCACCACACAAATATAAAGCAAAGAGGTGTGATTTACAAATGTATAATGTATTCTATTTTCTTCAGGAAATCAAAGTGCATGGAATGCATACAAACTGAATTATGAAAGAAAAAAAACAGAGGTGAATGCTGTCACCTGACCTGTCAAATGCTACAATGTGGAGTAAGGCGAAGAGTGGAGCTCTCTGCTATAAAAAGACCATTAAGTTTAGGGAATATTCACTTTTCGAATAAACATTTTTTACTATTTAATCAAAAGGATTTCCTTTAATAAAGCCGATAGCATGCTCAGAACAGGATCCAAAATTTGCAAAGATAAGTCTCTCACCTGTTTCCATGTATTGCTCCTCACACTGGCTTGATGGCAAGGCATTGCTCAGTCAGCCAGTGGCATTCTGCAGCATCCAGCCAGGGTGGGAGTGAGACATGGGAACTGGTAAATTATGTCTGCAATTTCTAGTGATCCTGTTGCTGCCAAGTTGCTGCCATTGAGAGGTTTGCATGCTTACCATGGGCCAAAGTTAAACCCCATAGTCTATGATTAGTCCTGTACAGAATCTCAAAGCAGTGGAATAACTAATCTTGCACCTGGCTCCAACGCCATGCAGGGATACAAAATCCTATGTAGACAAACTGTGCCAGACTACATTGTGGATATTACATTGCACATACTTAGTGAGAAATGGCAAAATCATGCAATATTGAAAGCTTATCATAATAGGCATAATTTACAGGTTACGTGCAGTATTGAAAGCTAGCTGGATTTCTCTGTTCATCTTCTGGATGATAAATCTATCAGTGTACATAATTCTGTTATGAGCTCTTTCATTATTATGGAAGAGCTTAATGTATTGAAATATTGATGTGTCTGTGCTTTCCCTTATGGAAGGTAAGGGATGCAATGGTGACAGCAGTAGATCCCCAAGCAAAGCCTAATAAGATCAAATTGTCTTACAGGTGGAATTTCAAAAAGGACTCTGCCCACAATATTTTAACAAAACTAGTGTCACTAAAAAAACCACTATAAAAGTGTATGTAAAGCCAATTTTTGTTTTGTTTTAGATAAAGTAGGGAAGAGTTAGCATCCCTGTCAGGTTATTATTGCTGTCTGTGCCACCCACTGCGTAGATGTACCCTCTTTATTTATTCTGCTAATCTTCGTCTCAATAAGGTAAGCTATTCTGGTGACAACTGCCTAAGCATTGCCATACATATTATGGTCTGACTGCACAATCTTTGTACAATCAGACTAACCACAACAATGTATTATGAGGATCTACCTAATAACAATTATTTGTATCCAATCAGACAGGCCCTTTCAGAACATCATTGTTGAGCGATCTAAAGGATATTGTACAATCAGATCGTAGTGTGTGTGTGTGTGGGGAGCTTTAGAGTATATATTCCCTCCCTTTAGAGGGGACTTCTTGTATTTGCTGGGGAAGGACACAGCCAGTCCCACCCACCCCCCCCCCCCCCAAAAAAAAAAAAAATTTGTATTCCATCCCAAACTAAAAAGAAAAAAATAAAGTGGTGGCATTCTTATATAAGTGCAATATACTTGTATGTAAATATAATATTCAGTGTATGGATTTCTTTTTTTTACATACATTTACTCACCTTTCCTGACATTTGTATGCAGAATAAATTGTCCAGCAAACGTGACATGGGTTTGTAATACATAACTCTTTCTTAACCTTAGACCATAAAACCTAAAAATGTAGCACTAATAAAGTCATTAGTCAATTTAAAGCCGCCTAACTCAAATCATAGGTATTTAAAGTTTTAGATGGAGTGAGGATGAGTTAAAACGTTCAGAAGGTTTTTTTTTTTTTGTTTGTTTTTTTACTGGCTGTGACTCCATTGTAGAGATTTTCCAGTACTTCTTGTTTCTGTCAGCATCAGTGGTTCACAATGCACTGAAAGCAGGAAAGACATTGTCAGAAGTTCTATACCTTCCTCATTTTAATAACAATGTGGTTGTGTATTTGTCTGTATCCTCACTGGACAGATTTCCCTTTTCTTTCTGTCCTAAGAAAAATTGAGGAGGGAAGTTCCATAATAAGGACACATATGGCAATAAAAACCTGACACAGATTCTAACCATTCTTTACTCTATACAAAACAAAATACAAAGTTTTGCTCAGAGTTAGGATTTAACGTGTTACATGACCAAGGAGGGAACACCACAAGATGCTTTACTAATAACTTTGTTAGCCTAAAAAACATATTGTATACTGCTTACTGTTTTATTTTTAATCTTACTTCTGGACTAAGCCAAGCCAGCTAGTGGAGATTAGTCCATATGTTAGAGAACTTAGACTCAAGAAAGAAAATGATAGTTTTAGTTGTATGATAATGGTACCAGAAGAAGTCGTCTTATGATATCTACTCTTAAGCTGAATAATTTTTTTTTGTATAATCTTTATTTTTCACCTTTTTTCAAATTTTTACACAACAGTTACATAAATGTGATACTTTCAATATATCATTTTACAAACAATACATACATTATCCACTTTATATCTCAAAAAAAATTCTGTTATTAATTATATTATACCACATTAACACACCATTCAACCATATTTACATTCTCTCAGACAAATGACAAAAAGAACCCCCCCCAACTACTCCCCTTTTTCCCTCTTTCTCTCCTTCCTCCCTCCTCTTCTCCCTCCCTACATAAGGCTCTGTCATATTATTATTATTATTTCAGGTACTTCTATAGCGCCGTCAATTTACGCAGCGCTTTACATATACATTGTACATTCACATCAGTCCCTACCCTCAAGGAGCTTACAATCTAAGGTATATTACCCTACATATAATTTGATACATTTGCCAAAGTTCTAAACTCCTCCCATTTTTACCACATTTCCTGAATTTGATCCCTCTGTCCCACTTCTGTCCCTATCATCAACTCCAATGACTGCATCTCACATACCCACTCCCCTATTGAGGGAACCGTTGTCTTCCTCCAGTTTTGAGCTATTACCATTCGAGCCGCTGTCAGCATATGTCTTAGGATATCTCCTTTAATAGCTTTCATAGATCCGGAGAGCATTGATAACACTGATACTAATATATCGGGTTGTATTTTGTGTCCTGTAATAAATTGGTATATGTCAAAAATTTTTGACCAACATCTCTGAACCCTCGAACAGTAGTACCAAATGTGAGATATTGTACCTATTTCATTTTGACATCTCCAACATACCTCTGTATTTTCATTGCTGATCCTCTGCATATCTACTGGACATCTATACCATCGTGCAAGCATTTTATAATTTCTTTCCTGATGTCTACTGGATAGAGATAACTTGTGTATTATTCAAATGTTTTTCCCATTTTTTTCTGGGTATAGTTATCTCTAGTTCTTCTTCCCATTTATTTAAGTATATCAATTCTTTTTTCTTAGTATTTGCATTCAAGTATTTGTATAATATAGATAATACATGAGCTGGTTCATGGTCTTGTAATAATAATTTTTCAAATTCTGTTAATGGTCTATCTAATAAAGATTCTTTTGTCACCGAGTGTAAGTTTGAAATTGTTGATACTGCATCCATGTAGTCTTATTATCTAAACCCTTCCATTGAAGGAAGCCCATTCTCCACCAGAATCTGCGCCACTCTCGCTTCCTCATCTCTATGCCAACTTAAAAAGGTTAAGCTGAATATTTTAACCTCTTGCCTACTGGGTACTTTCACCCCCTTCCTGCCCAAGCCAATTTTCAGCATTCAGTGCTGTCGCATTTTGAATGACAATTGCGCGGTTATGCAACACTGTACCCAAACAACATTGTTATATATTTTTTTGCGACAGATAGAGCTTTCTTTTGCTGGTATTAAATCACCACTGAGTTTTTCATTTTTGATAAACAAATGAAAAAAGAACAAAAATTCGGAAACAATAAAGAAATGTTCTTAGATTCTATTATAACATTTTGTAATTTAAGTAAGTAATTAAGTAATTTTTCTCCTTGACTGATGTGCACTGATTAGGCTGCAATGATGGGCACTGATCGGCTGCACTAATGGGCACTTATGGGCACTGATGAGGCAGCACTGATGGGCACTGATGAGGAGGCACTGATGATGCTGGACTGATAGGTGACACTTATGGGCATTGGTAGGTGGAACTGATGGGTACTGATAGGTGACACTAATGGTCACTGATAAGTGGCACTGATGGGCACTGATAGGCAGCACTGATAGGCGGCGCTGATGGGCACTGATAGGGCTCTGACAGGCACTGATAGATGGCACTGATGGTCACTTATAGGCAGCAATGATGGGCACTGATAGGCAGCAATGATAGGCATAACTGATAGGCACTGACGGGCAGCAATGATGGGTGCTGATAGGCAACACTGATTGGCACTGGTTGGCAGCACTTGTGGTCACTGTTGGGGCTGCACCGATGATCAGTACCCTGATTATCAGTGTAGATGTCCCCTGTGTGAATTTGCCGGTTATCAGCTTTCCTCTCCTCATGCACTGTCAGCATGAGGAGAGGAATGCTGATAACCAGCAAGTCCTGTTTACACTGTGATCAGCTGTGATTGGACACAGTTGATCATGTGGTAAAGAACTGCCATATGAAGCTCTCCCAAATATGTGTGACCGCACTGTAGCCGTCATTTGTCTGGCATGGTCGTGAAGAGGTTAAAGCTGAATTTCAGGAATTCAGTTCCTGTTCAAAAAGTAAAGGCACATTGTGAGTCAAGTCCAGCGAGGTGCATGACACCTCTGGGCTTATCTCTATATAAGCCAGGCTGTGAGTGCAGAGAAGCACACGGAGCAGCTATAATCGCCCCTCCACTCTACTTCCTATTTACAGAAGCCTTTGTATTTTGGTAATGAGCTCATATAATACAAAGGCTTTTGTGATTGGGCAGGAGGAGAGGAGGGGTGGTCATAGCAGCTGAAGCAACTCTACTGTTGAAGGAGCTGAGACCAGAGTGTAAAGCGTCAGGCTCCTGGAACTACAACAATTGATTCTGGGAGTTCCATAAGCCTTTCAGATGTAAATAATAGAGACATGTCAAAGTGGTGACATGCAAATTGATGGACTTAACTCATAGTGTGTGTTCACTTTTTACAAAAAAAACTGTATTGATGGAGTTCAGCTTTAAGATGGCTATTAAGGTTAATTTTTGCTCTGTACTATACTTTCAGCAATTTATAGTTTACCAATAACCTACCCTACCTACACTAAACACTATGTCTACTAGTTTATCTAACCATCAAAATGAGACCTTAACACTTTAAGGAGAATTTTGGGGTAGATAAAGAAAACAAATATACATACTCATGTTCATGCTGCTGTATCGGTGTGATTCTGCAGCTGTCCCCCACTGGCTCTAAGCCTGAGAACTGAGCGTTTACACAACAGCTGATTGCTCAGTTCTTGGGCTTCCCAGAGCAGAGAGTGATGACTGTTAGTCACCTCTCTTTGCTCTGCCCCCCTGCCCCCAGCTCACTGAAAGCCAAAGCCAGTTGTCTATCAGGCAGCTAGGTGGATTTCAAAAATATTGTCAGGATCCTTCCAGAGCCTGGAGGGGCTCTGTGACATCAGCAAATAGCACATTAGGGGGCAGGACAGAGTCCTGCTGTCTGTGTCTATAGGGAGCTAGCCCACACAAGTGGCTTGCTATGGGGGCACTTGGTGGGGGGGAGGGGCCAGGATTGTAAGCAGGGGACCTGGGAAGAGGAGAACTGGGGCTGCTCTGTGCAAAACTATTGCACAGAGCAGGTAAGTATGACATGTTATTTTTAAAGAAACAAAAATACATTAAGAATCACTTTAATAAACTATTTAAAGACCGCCCAGCGCATATAAACTGCAGCAGGACAGTTCTATTGCATGAAACGACGTACCTGCACGTAATTTTGTGCAATAGATACCGGGACCCACCGATCATTCCCCAGAGAGGCAGAACAGTTATCTGCATATGTAAACAAGGCAGATCGCAGATCGCAGTTCTGACAGGGAAGTACACAGTGATCTCTTTGTTCTGTCAGTCCATCCCCCCACACAGTTAGAAAGCATCCCCTAGGGACACACTTAACCCTTTGGTCACCCCTGGTGTTAACCCCTTCCCTGTCAGTGTCATTAGTACAGTAACAGTGCATATTTTTAGGACTGATCACTGTATTAGTTTCACTGGTTCCCCAAAAAGTGTCAAAAATGACAGTTAGGTGTCCATTTGTCCGCTGCAATGTCAAGTCTCGCTAAAAATCACTGATCGCCGCCAAAAAAATAAATAAATTAAAATGCCATAAAAATATCCTATAGTTTGTAGATGCAATAACTTTTGCTCAAACCAATCAATATACGCTTATCAGGATTTTTGTTACCAAAACTATGTAGCAGAATACATATTGGCATAAACTGATGAAGAAATTAGTTTTTTTTACATTTTCTATTGGATATGTTTTATAGCACAAAGTAAAAAAAAAATAATTTTTTTGTTTATAACGCAAAAAAATAAAAACTGTAGAGGTGATAAAATGCCACCAAAAGAAAGCTCTATTTGTGGGGAAAAAAGGACATCAATTTTATATGGGTACAGTGTTGCACGACCACGAGAATGTCAGTTAAAGTAACGCAGTGCTGTATTACAAAAAGTGGCCTGGTCGTAAAGGGGGTAAAACCTTCTGGGGCTGAAGTGGTTAAATCCCCCCCAATACTAAATCCCCTTAGCTTTCACCCTAAGACTAGCCTAACCGAACCCCCAATCTAAGCCTCAACAGTAAAATAACCCTTTTTGGCTATACTTACCTTATCCTATACTTGAAGCAGCAAAAGTTAAAGGTTAGATGCTGAAACCTAACAGTGTCATACCTCCCAAACTACTTAGCAAAAAGAAAGACTCTGTTTTTTGGCAAACTGATGTCAGAATTAAGTAATTTACATTTTAAAATAAGACCATCTGGAAAAAAAAAGGATCTCATTTCACAATACATATCCCTTTTTGGAAACACATATGTGTGTTTATTAATGAGCGTGTGATAACATTTCATTAATATGACATGTTCTTACTAAATGATTTTATTGCATAATAAACCCACTAGACACATATTTTTGCCATTACTGTCATTATATAGAAGGATGACTGTCTCCACAATAGCAACTCCTTCTAAGATTTGCAGAAAATTGTCTGAATCACCAGACATGAGATAGCTCCAATGAATGGACTTCTTATCAATGCCTTTTATGTATGCATAACTAATAATTTGATAATTCAACAAAGAAAATTTTGACATTTTCAAAGGTTGAAGATTTAGCTGTTTCCTCCCTGTATCTTTAGTACACTTTAATCCATTTTCAAATGTTAGACCTATCACTATAAACCACAGGCCTTTAAGGGTAATCTGGCTAAAGCATCATTTGTTTTTACATGTTATTAAAATATATTATCATTTATTTTATTTTAAAAAAGCATCTTTTTTTTGTGTTGCTGTTTCACCGCAGGTTGGGGAATAGTTAACTATGTATACTGCAATATGACTCATATATGTGTGTGTATTTTATTATATATCTTACATACTGAAAGCTTGAAAAAATATCTTAGCTGGTGTGCTGCAGCTAATCCATATGGTTGAATGTCAGATATTTTTATTACAGTCTATATGTTAAACGTATTTTGTAACTTGATAGCACGTTATTTTAATGTGAATCCCCCTTTTTTTTTTCTTTTGTCAAAATGAGGCAGCTATACTGAGATAATTATCACTATAGGAAACTTTACTGTATATGTCACATTGACCACTGCACTTTCCTGCTAACATAATGATCCAATACAGATAATATGATCATTGTAACCAAGGCTAAGCTACTAAGAGCATGGAAATGCTAAGTGATTGACTCCATAAATACTCCTTAAAGCTTTGATATGAAAGGAAAGCTGGAGGTACCCAGTAAAATAGTTCCAGGGTCATGGGGGTCATATAATAATTTTCCATTATGAATAAAGTGATCCATTATTATGTGTAAAAATCCAGTTCTGCTACCGGTTTGTCATCAACAAGCTAAAAAGCTGTTTTAATGCAATTAAAGCATTCTGTTTACAAGTGAATCAAAGGAAAGTAATCATTTTATTTAGCATTTTAACTCACTAACTTGAGTTCATTAATTTCAACAAGAATAGACAGCTTCCAACTGGTGAAACACATGGACATATGCTGTCTAAAGCTGGTCATACACTAATCAGTGAACAGCAAGGAGACCCTTAGATGATCGTCCCTTATGTTCTCATGCACACTGGGCTTAAAAAACACAGCTTTTACAGGTGTTTGGCATTTTTTTGTCAGTCTGTATCTTAGCCTACTTGTCAATGCACACATAGGTGTTTACAGGCTTATTAACCACTTGCCGACCGTCGTATACACATATACATCAGCAGAATGGCTCCTACAGGCAAATAGGCGTACTTGTACATCCCTTTAAATCTGCCGTCTTGCGGGCATGCGGGCGCCGCCGACAGCACGCACCCGCTGCCCGCTGCACAAGGTATTTCCCTGTTCTGCCCAGTGACTGTCATCGGGAGCAGTGATCGCTGTCATGTCAGTGGTAGCCCATCCCCCCCCCCCCACAGTTAGCATCACTCCCCAGGACACACTTAACCCCTTGATTGCCCCCTCGTGTTTAACCCCTTCCCTTCCAGTGTCATTTATACAGTAATCAGTGCATTTTTATAGCACTGATCACTGTAAAAGTGACAATGGAACCAAAATAGTGTTAAAAGTGTCCGATGTGTCCTCCATAATGTCACAGTCCTTATAAAAATCGCAGATCGCCACCATTACTAGAAAAAAAAAAATTATGATAAAAATGCCATAAATCTATTCCCTATTTATTAGATGCTATAACTTTTGTGCAAAACAATCAATTTTTTTTACCAAAAGTATGTAGAAGAATACATATCTGCCTAAACTGAGGAAAAAAATTATTTTTTTATATATTTTTTGGTGATATTTATTATAGCAAAAAGTAAAACATATTGCTTTTTTTTCAAAATTGTTGCTATTTTGTTGTTTATAGAGCAAAAAAAAACTGCAGAGATGATCAAATACCACCAAAAGAATGCTCTATTTGTGGGGAAAAAAAGGACATCAATTTTGTTTGGGTGCAATGTCGCATGACCGCGCAATTGTCAGCTTAAGCGATGCAGTGCCGAATTGCAAAAAATGTTCTGGTCAGGAAGGGGGTAAATCCTTCCGGGGCTGAAGTGGTTAAAAGAGAAGCATTTGCAGGCTGAAAAAGAAAAATCTCCAGAGGGTTCGGAAGATGAGCTTTTGAGCAGAAAAAATGTTTGACGCGCCTAAACGCGCCTAAATATAAATTCATATTCTGGCCAATGCAATACATTATTGCCCAAATGCTTGACGTGCCTAAATGTGTGTGCACTATATGGCTTTAGGTGCATTTTTAAAATTGTTTTTCTCCTGCCAGCAGCTTTGGCGCTCAAAGGAGAAAAGAAAATGCCCAGTGTACATGAGGCCTCAAACATGCACACTGACCAGTCAGTGCCATGTAATTCCTATGCTAATATGAGGCACTATTAGGAGTGCCAGGTTATTTTTCTTCAGCTATTGACAGAAAATTAAGAGCAGTTCAAGTTGAATGGTTTTATTACTTTGGGAAGCTTTCTGTAAAGAAAATGCAATGGATAAAACCTTTGTCACATTTTATTGCTAGCTGTGACCCTTTTGGTCAGATACTCCCTCATTTTATATATTGGTGACCCTACCCAAGCCACTGGAAGTTACCAAGAGGCATTCTCTTTAAAGGTAATTGAAATCAGGGATTGACTGCACAAAGAAATACATTCTCACTCTCTCCAAACTCAGTTCACTTCTTTTTTTTTTTTTACAAATCAATGTTAATATAAGCAGAACATTAAACTTGTGATATCATAGTCCCCATGCAAACTGTTCACTATGGCCGAGCAAAGGGAAAAGTATTGAGTTTGGTGCTGCATGTCACACCTGCTGAAGCCTCACTGAACTACATATTTCAGGAACCTTTAGGAATGTGGTACCACATTTGGGCAATTCCATTAGAGGTGTCATATATCCCTGCCCCCATAGCAGCAAGTCACTATTTTGCATAATAATAGAGCCTGAGAAACTATGAACCTGTACAAAAAAAGCATTTCCCGCACCTCACATACTGCTGCTGTTTGTTGTAAGGCATATGGGTGGCAGATCAGTATCCCACCCAAGAAATCCTATGGGTGTGGATAGGCAGAGAGCGATTGGCCACACCCCTAAATGCAGTGGTGATATAAGCACACTGGAAACCTTGATTACATGGGGGTTTTTAGACAAATGATTGCCTATTGAAGAAGAGTGGGCACCAGTTATGGGTCATGTAAAAAGGAAGTAGCTTGTCTAGCTAAGGGAGAAAGAGACCTTTGGGGAGGATTTATGAATCATCTGTTTGACACTGAAATACAACTTAGACAAACTGTTGTAAGGAAATGCATTGCTTTTGTTTTTGGACAATCTTTGTGCTACCTGGAGTTCAGCTCTAAATAAACAAAATACACAGATCAATTAAGACAAACAAATGGTATGGATTCACTAAAGGCAAATAGACTGTGCACATTGAAAGTGCAGTTACACTCATTTTCTCTAGAACTCAGTAAATGTGGTAGCAATTTGCTGATTTCCATCATCCAATCATATGCCAGCAAAATACTTTTTTTTATTTCTTCCTGAAGCTAATTGATTTTTCTTTTCAAAGTGAAGCTTTACTACATTTACTAAGGAAAATGCTTAAAACTGCACTTGAAAAGTGCACAGTCTATTTGCCTTTAGCAAATCATCCCCAGTGGGTCAATGATCCTTTTTTTTTCATATTTTTGGAAAGATATTCCCAAACCTGTCCAATTGCTACCAATACTAGCAGAGGCATCTTACAGAGTAGTGGTAGGAATGGTTTCCTTCAAGATGAAGACATCTTCAAGATGTAATTTGTGTGATTATTTGAATTTAAGAGTCCGAATCACTGCAGTGAAGTATTACAGTTTTTATTATTATTTAATATTGTGTAAGTGCAATGTGGACTGGTGTACCTTTGGAGTATAAAGTTCTATATGAGGGCTAGGAATGATTTTAGTATTCAATATAAACATTACTCTGGACTGAACACTGGCTGTTGAGATCACGTACGGATGCTGAATGTTTAGGGTATTCAGTGTGGAGAAATGAGACAACTTCTAGCTAACAATGGTTGCTAAAGAAGTAGTGACTGCTTGCACCTATTGTGTCCTCACCAACCACTAACATCACCTGACCACTTACATGGTCAGGAATCTCTAGCCACATAAGCAAATGTGTGGGAAATGGAGTCTTACATCATTGCCTAAATATGGCCATGGCCATATTCGAGCATTGATGTCCACTCTCGGGGAGCTGTCATTCAGCTAGTGTTATTGTCAGGAAACAGTTGTGTGTGATGAGTCGTAAGTTTTTCTTCAGCGAGGTGGCAGCAGCAGACATCATGATTTATGAAGTGATTTACAGTGAGGGAAATTTTCTGGGTGTTTAATTTTTTATTTAAAATACTTTAACTGCTTGCCAACCAGCCGCCGTCATTACACCGCGGCAGGTCGGCACGATCCCGCGAGCTGTCATAGCTATATGTCAGCTCCTTTAATCAGGAGAGCAGGCATGCACGCGCGCCTGCAGCACTGCGGGGGTGCCGATGCTCGTGGCCAACGGTCACGATGACCTCCGGCCACAAGCGATCGCGGGCACGAGAGGCAGAACAGGGACATGTGCGTGTAAACACACAAATCCCTGTTCTGTTCTGTGAGGAGAGACAGATTGTTAGTTCCTAATAGCTAGGAACCATGATCTGTCATTTCCTCTAGGTCAGTCCCCTCCCCCTACAGTTAGAAACACACACAGGGAACACAGTTAACCCCTTGATCGCCCCCTAGTGTTAACCCCTTCCCTGCCAGTGACATTTTTACAATAATCAGTGCATATATTTATAGCACTGATCGGTGTATAAATGCCAATGGTCCCAAAAATGTGTCAAAAGTTTTCGATGTGTCCACCATAACGTCGCAATAAAAAGCGCAGATTGCTGCCATTACTAGTAAAAAAAATAATAATAAAAATGCTAGAAATCTAACCCTTATTTTGTAGATGCTATAACTTTTGTGCAAACCAATCAATATACGCTTATTGCGTTTTTTTTTTACCAAAAATATGTAGAAGAATACATATCGGCCGAAACTGAGAAAAATTTTTTTTTTTAAAAATGGGGATATTTATTATAGCAAAATGTACAAAATATTGTGTTTTTTTCAAAATTGACGCTCTTTTTTTGTTTATAGCGCAAAAAATAAAAACTGCAGAAATGATCAAATACCACCAACAGAAAGCTCTATTTGTGGGGAAAAAAGGACGTCAATTTTGTTTGGGTGCAGCATTGCGTGACCGCGTAATTGTCAGTTAAAGCAACACAGTGCTGAATCGCACAAAATGGCCCGGTCATTCAGCAGCCAAATCTTCCGGGGCCAAAGTGGTTAATAAAGGACAAACATTTAGGTGTCTTTATTTCTAGGTTACTTTTTGTGAAAAAATATGGGTACTATGTACCCCATACTCATTCACATGGGGGATATGGTATCTGGTGCCCCTATAATATTAAAGAGGGCCTCCAAATTCCTATAAGCCCCCAGCTCGCAGACCCCCAAAACCACTGGGCAAATGTGGGGATGAGGCCTTTTTCCTCATCAACATGGGAACAGGTGCCTCCAAATTTCTTTCACAATAGATAATAGACCCATAGGGGATTACTTTGTATTTTGGTGGACCTTTGGGGTCTGTGTGCTACTTTAAAAAAAAAAAAAGCAAGGAGGGTGATGTAATTTGCCAGCAATGTAAAACTATTTTTTCTTTTGTAAGGGCCCATTCACACCAGTCACATTGGCTGTGCAATATGCTGTGTGGTCAATATAATCCTAATGACAGCCCAAACGCAGTGCATTTGCCTGCATTGGATTGCATGGCACCACAGTACCATGCAATCTTGTTACATTGCGTTTTTAAAAGTAGGGCATGCACTTCTTGCTATGATCCAGTGTGATGCCAGCCCATTCGAACACACTAACAACACGGAGTGTGTTTCTGTTTGATTCTGGTGTGAAGTGGCATTAAATGTCATTGCTAAAAATCACTGCTCCAAACTGCATGGAGTTAAAACAATTTTTGCATGGGTACATGCTCCCCAAGGTAGTTACCAACCCCCATGCAATTGTTTGACACCTCCTTACCTTATAGCCCAGAAATTGAGTTGGTCCTATTAATTTCAATAGGGTTTGGGTTTGGCATTCAAACGTCTTTGAAGTTTGGCAAACCCTTCTGAACCAAACCCAGGGTAGGTCTGCTCATCACTAATGCCCACTACAAACACCATTCTAGACAAACTAGTAAATTACAAGACACTTTTTAGATGCAGACATTTCTTGGCTACACATTTTTTAGGCTACTCATCACTGAACGGAGTTTGTATCCATTCTGGTGCTTATAATATTATTCTCAGTGACCAATGCCCACACATATAGGATAATACAGAGGTCCCCAACTCTTTGGAGGCTTGGGAAACTGTTCAGGTCAAGCTAGGCACTATATAACCAAAGTCTTCATATAAGGCATGATAGCAGGGCAAGGGGAAATATGGAGCTGTATGCTCCAACAATTTAGTTGCGTTTTAAATATTCCAGTTTAGTAAGGGTAATCAGATGTATTTATAAACCACTTCAGGCCCAGTAGGTTTTAATCCCTTCCTGGCCAGGCCATTTTTTGCGATACCAAACTGCATTGTTTTAACTGACAATTGTACGGTTGTGCAACACTGTACCTAAACAAAAACAGTTGTCCTTTTTTCCCCACAAATAGAGCTTCCTTTTGGTGGTATTTGATCACCACTGCGGTTTTTATTTTTTGAGCTATAAACAAAAAAAACTGACAATTTTGAAAAAGAAATTTTTTTTTTTACTTTCTGCTATAAAACACATCCAATAAAAAATTTATTTTTTAATTCTAATTTCTGTATGAATTTATGCCAATATGTATTCTGCTATATGTTTTTGGTAAAAAAAAAACCTAATTGATTTTATATATATATATATATATATATATATATATATATATATATATATATTGATTGGTTTGCTCAAAAGTTATAGTGTTTTATATCTATGGGATAGATTCAATGACTTTATTTTTTTAATTGTTTTTACTAGCAATTGCGATGATCAGCGATTTTTAGTGGGACTGCGACATTGCGGCAGACAAATCTGACACTAAGTAACACTTTTTGGGGACCAGTGACACCAATACAGTGATCAGTACTAAAAAAATGCACTGTCACTGTATAAATGACACTGGTAGGGAAGGGGTTAACATCAGGGTCAATCAAAGGGTTAAGTGTGCTCCTAGGGAGTGCTTTCTAACTGTGGGGGGATGCTGTAACTAGAGGAAAACAGAGATCCATGTTTCTGCCTAGCAGAAACACAAGATCTCCATTTCCCCCCCTCACAGAATGGCGGTCTGCCTTGATTACATAGACAGACTGCCATTCTGTCTCTTCTGTGAATAAACGGCCCTGGTGGCCATCGCGGCTGCTGGACCCGCTGTGTCCAATCACAGCGGGAGCAGGGCTCCGGGGTGCGCCCTGCAGCAGATATGTACATGGGGTGGTCCTTAAGCGGTTAACACAGGACAAGAAACAAAGCTTTAAGTGCAAATTGCATTACCTATATCATCAGAACCCACTTTGTAGTAATTTGACGTCTGATTGATTGAATTGTCATTGCAATTTGGGCTAACAGCCACTAACCCAGAAGTGCACAAAACAGGGTTCAGTTACTGAAGAGAGAATTAAGAAACAGACTTCCCCACATCCTCCCTTGCTCACCAAACTGACAGAATTGAATGTGGTCATGGGCTTCAAACAGAAGCAGCAGGGTTACCACTTGGGGGTTGATTGGGTGGGTGTCATAAGGTCTGTAACTTGGTCTAGTGGCTTTACAGCCAGTCAGATCACTTTTACAATAAGGAAGAATGCCAGCAGAATAATTCAAATTGCAGGTAGGACATGTCACTGGCAGCCAAGGGGTTAAAGTGGACATCCCACCTCAGTGACACAAAATAAAAGTTACCTTGCCATGGCTTCCTCCCTCAGTGCTTAGGCAAGGGTGATGTCCACCTCCTTCCAACCAGATCTTAGAGAATGGTGAGTAGCCCAAATCTCATGAGAAGGCAATTCTGTGCTGTGCTGCAGTGTATTCTGGTGAGAGTTGAGCTACTCGGCATTTCCAGAGATCTTATGAGCAGGAGGATGTCTGTTTTTCCCCTTACAAATTCTGAAAAAGTCTGAGATCTAACAATCAATAAGACCATGAATATTTGAACTGAGTAATGAAAAATCAGGAAAGATCTGTACGAATGAATATGTTCTTCAGGTGCAGGTGTTTTAAAAAAGAAAAGCTGAAGATTTTCCATGTTTTCAATGGCCAATTTTCTCTGTATGAAGCAACTTTCAGAAGACAGTAAAATGACATTATGAAAAATATGACCTTTTCTACAGTCTGAAATATTAATGTTACATTTGTAGCCATGTTAGTACAAAAAGTAGCTACAGTATTTTAGCTAAAAATGTAGGATCTATAAATAGTTCAGTCCAAGATTTAAAAGTGCAGCGAACACTATTACTTGAGTACTAATATGCAGCTAATATTTCACTGACATATTGTAATGATAGTTAAAATTTATTCACTCCATGTTGTGCTAAGATAAAACTAATGAATATCATAAAAGGCATATTACAGCTGTGACCTGCGTCATCAATTTAAATGGCACAGATTGATGCAGCACAGCAAAATGCAATATTCAATAATAATTAGTTTTTTTTTTTATCTGTCAGTCCTGCTGTTTTTTTTAAGATCTACCACACTACCCTTATATAATTTCTTTGGTAAAAAAACAAAAAAATATATATGGCATGACTTTATGTGTTTAGATAAAACTTGACCTATAAATAAAACTTGACCTATCTGCATAGTGTAATGCTCAGCAATTCACATTGAGGTAGAGGGCACACAATAAATCAGTCATGCTTTGGAAATGTTGAAATAAATGTAAATTCTCGTTGGCTGACACGCGCTATCGAACTATGAATTCATATTTGCCATTGTCACTGAGATCTCACGCTCCATTCATGAGTGAGGAGGATGAATATCTTTAACAAAATATGCATAGATGTAATGAGAAAAATAATGGGGTTTCTGACTTTTTTTTATAAAAAAGCTACTTTGCAAGCAAAAAACACAGTAAGGTAAACTGCATTGCTTTTAATATGCCCAACCTTTATGTTGTCCTTGCATTTCAGCTACGACCTTGATACAATCTTTATTTCCCCTGGCTTTCTCGCTTTTTATTCTGCATATTCACTTTGTCAATTGACCATTGATCATCGCTCCAAAACCACAATTGATTCTTACCCATCTTCTTTCATAAAAAAAGGAGAGCAAAGATAGCTGCTTGTAGCAAAAGTACAATAAATCATTGATGGTACTGTGTGCAAATGTATAATCACTTTTCTTTCTTCGGTGTGTTCATGTTGATATGCCTTTTTTCTTCCATCATGCTACAATCATATCCAACAAAGTTTCTTTTTTGTAGCACTTTGCGGATAATATCTCATTTCAGTTATCTTTTAAATCTGGAGTAAAACAGCAGCCACTGGCAAGCATCCAGATCAATAAATCTTATATTGAAAACATACCCTGAACCAAATGAAAAGTGAATAGCTTCTGTGGTTATGGATTGGGGAACACATCAAAAGAAAATTTGAACTAGTTATAGACAAGATGTGTTTCATCCAAGAAACGATATCTGGTGCCGTAATTATTATTGATGATGACCTGGCAAGTTCCACTTTACTTGTTCGATAAAATGCTTTCCTTATATAAAGGAAGATAAAGCTCTTTCACAACTTTAAATTTAGGATTTTAATTCCTGGTCAAAAAGAATATGTGATGGATCTGTGTTATATTTTGCTGCATTCAAATCAGAGAACCTGTCTATATATTTTTGAAAAAAAAAAGTTTGAAGTAAAGTAACTGTCAGACTTGGCTATTTTATAACGTAGGTTCAAAAAAAATGAAAGCTTCTATGCAGTGTTGCTTTGTGTTATACAACTATATTTGTTTACATGTGTTTTGAAAATGAGAACACCATCCAAGGGAGATCAAAGCAACTTTGAACTGCAAAGATCCTTTTATTCAAGGACCAGACATGAGCACATTGAAAAAAAAAGGTGCCTTCCTGTGCCAAAACATGTGTTATAGTAGCTCTTTTTAATCTGACATTTACTGGCATCCTGCTTGACTTGTGTACTTATTTGGATCTTCACAGTTTGATATTCAACATGAACAACTCTTTAACTGTGCTTTTAAAAAATAAGACCCATGATGTGGATGATGTTGATATTTTATGTCCAACTGGTGGAATTCTGTGGCTCACTGTACTTTCTGTACTTTACACTTCTTTATTGCTTATTTGTCAGTAAAATACCTTTATCCAAAAGGCTACGAGCGTTGCTGTAAACTGATTTAATTGGTGAGTAAAATGATGCCAGGTACCTTTAGTTTGTACAAATAGCTATTGATCTGTTTGATCCCTGTATAGAGCATAGAAGTATGTTCAATAGGCATAGATGAGACAGAGCTTAGAAGTAACTAAATAAAAGGTGTTTAATTAAACACAGAAAATCTAGACATACAGTATGATAGATATATATATATATCTATATATCTATATAGATATATATATATATATATATTTATTTATTTATTTATTTATTTATTTATTTATTTTAAAAGCTCCCTGTCCGTCTTTAAAGCCAGACACTAAAATTCTTCATCTTTTTAATGACAATGTATCTGGATGTTATCATTTACATTTATGCTCCAGGTGGTGCTGGTTTTGATTTGGGAAATTAAGAGACATTTGGGAGGGGATCTTTGCCATCAATAAAATATCAAGCACTGCTGAAAATGTATTTCTGCAATCAAAAACATTTCCTGACTGAGGTTGCATAAATTAATGTGGCACAAAATATGCAAGAAATTCTTTGATCAAATGCAGATGTATTCTGTTACGTGTGGAGACATTGTAGGAAAAACTTTTTGAAGAATACTTTGTTACTTAGCAATGCAAGCATTTGTTTCCTGACAATTAATGAAGATTTTTGTAAAGCTCAAAACTGTTTTAATTTACACCAATGTACATTTTAAAACATTTTGAATATTTACATTCTTTAGAATATATTATATAGGGGTTGCCATTAAAGAAACATTTGTCCATTCCCTCTCGCCCCGGGCACACTTCTACCATGCTAAAACCCCCAGCCACTCCTTCTTCCATTTACTGACCCAGCACTAAAATCCTCAGTGTTGGCTGGTGTCAGATAATAGGGATGAATAGTGACAACATTCCCTCTGTCATTCCCTCTGTGACAGTGTCCAGGCTAGACCCTTGCTGTAACCAAGCACTGCTAATGAGAGGGGGCCACATACTTCCCCCTACCCTGGAGCTTCAGGTTTTGTTGTCAGCTGTCATGGAGGAAATTGTTGTACAGAAACATTGAAAAGAAAAGTATACATTGGTTAGGGAAGATCTCTTTGCCTATAAATACAAAGAAAAATGCCCACGTTAATGTAGCCCTCCCCAGCAGCTTATTCTTACTTTCCTTTTATTACCTCTCCACTCCATTCACTCCACTCCATTCAGCTTTCTTTGTTCATTTTCTGGCATGTAAACATGTAATTGTTTGAGCACACATCCAGTTTGCATTGGCCTTTTTTTTTTGCTGGCTATCAATACTGGCAGAGGAATAAAAACAACTTCAGGTTATATTATGCATGTGAAAAGAATCCTGAATCAGGTGCAAATGCTTGTGGAGTCGAATATATATTTTTTTTTTAACAAAAAAAATATGTTAGTGATTTGAGTCTATTTCATATTTGATAAAGAGTCTCAGCCCAGTAGATTATGCAGAGTTCAGAGTTGCAGAGTGAAGAATCAGAGTTCAAATATAAATCTAAATTATCTCCATACCACTGATCCTGTAAACCATTTTTTAGAGTGGACTTATCAGTAGTTTTACAAATCTGTATTAGTACTTTCTTGACATGTCAGGATATGAACTGGCTGTGCCTTTTACACTACATTACATGGGTTCATGGTTGAGGATGATTTGTCCCATTTAGGGGAGGCTAAATGGATGCAGCAACACTCTGTGATATGGCCACATACAATCTGGACGATGCAGGCAGGTTGTGTGCAGCCAAATGCCATAAAAACACTGACCCTGGATTCATACTGGCTGCATCCAGTGTTGGTTGGAGGCTCTATTTAACCACTTCAATACCAGGCACTTATGCACCTTCCCGCCCAGACCAATTTTCAGCTTTCAGCACTCTCACACTTTGGATGACAATTACTCAGTCATGCTACACTGTATCCAAACATTTTTTTTCTCACAAATATAGCTTTCTTTTGGTGGTATTTAATCACCACTGGGTTTTTTATTCTTTGAGATATAAGCGAAAAAACAGCGAAAATTTTGAAAAAAACACTTTTTTTTAGTTTCTATTGTAAAATTTTGCAAATAATTTATCTTCATAAATTTGGGCCAAAATTTATACTGCTACATATCTTGGTGGTATGATGAGTTTTTCTGAAGTTGGAATTTTTTTCCCACAATTCTTGGGAAAATGAAGACTTTATTTTTTACACAAATTGGTCATATTAACAGGTTATTTCTCTCACACAGCATATGTATAATTGCAACTACACCCCAAAATACATTCTGCTACTCCTCCTGAGTATGGCAATACCACATGTGTGAGACTTTTACACAGCCTGGCCACATACAGAGGCCCAACATTGAAGTAGCACCTTCAGGCGTTCTACGAGCATAAATTGCACATCTCATTTCTCAACCACCTATTACACTTTTGAAGGCCCTGGAGCAACAGGACAATGCTATTGCCCACAAAATCACCCCATTTTGAAAAGCAAACACTCCAATGTATAATCTATGAGGCATAACAAGTCTTTTGAACAGCTCATTTTTTTCCAGAAGTTTTTGGAAAATGTGGAAAAAAAATGAAAATGCATTTTTTTACACAAAGTTGTCCATGTATAAGATATTTCTAACACATAGCATGTACATAGCAAAACTGAGACCCCAAAATACATTCCACTACTCCTTCTGAGTATGGCAATACCACATGTGTGAGGCTTTTACACAGCTGACCACATTCAGAGGCCCAACATCCAAGTAGCACCTCCAGGCATTCTAGCAGCATAAATTACACATATAATTTTCTGACTACCGATCACATTGTTGAAGGCCCTTCATATTTCTAACACATAGCAGGTACATACTAAATAACAAAAGATTCCCTGTGGTCTTAGAAGTGTAGTGATCTACAGAGGAGAGCATCGGTCCAGGCACCAGGAAGGGATGTGGTCAGTGACAGCAAAAGCAATCAACCAGGCAGCAGGCAGGAATATTGTCCATAGTTCGTACAGGCAGAGATACTGTCAGCACAGCCAAAGCACAGCCAAAGCATTGGTCCAGGTAGCAGGCAGAGAAGTCCAGGCAGAATTACTGTCCATAGTCAGTAGAGGCAGCAGGCAGATATACAGTATGGTCAACACAGCCAAATTATTGGTCTAAGCAGCAGGAAGAAATATGGTGCATGATGTCCTGGGTCATTACAGGCAGCAATAAGGTCAGCACAGCCAAAGTATTGGTCCAGGCAGCAGGAAGGACCATCAAACTTAGGGCCAGGGGGACAGGGATAGAGGCTTCTCCCACCCAAGCCTCCGGGGCAACCAGACCCTGTTCTGGGAGCACAGAAAATGAAAAACTGTTTTTCTCTACTAAGAACACTTTTCTGAAGCCTCTTACATATGTGAGACCCCTGTGTACTAAAGTAGAAGGGCAAAAGATCAGTTCAAGTGTCAGGCAAAAGCATGGTCAATTAACAGCTGAGGTCGGTGCATGTGGAAGTCAGAAACATGGTTTAAAATGGCAGGCAGAGGTATTGTCGGTAAACAGGCTGAGGTTGGTGCACGTGGAAGTCAGAAACGTGGTTTAAATCATCAGGCAAAGACATCGTCGGTAAACAGGCCATGGTCAGTTAATTAACATGTAAGGTGGTAATATGGTAGCAGGCAAATGATCCACACAGGAATTTGAAATGGGAAAATGGCAGTCTGTTAATAATAAGGGGAACTAATATCTGATGGATGTGTGATAATTTTTGAAGCAATCTCCGATGCACAGGCCAGGTTGGCAGGGAAATTGGGGACAATAATAGCTGGTATCTCTTCTTACTCCTCCTCTCAGGCTGGTATAAATAGTTGTTGACATATAAGTGGTATACTTTTTCAAACAGGGGGTATGCCAGCTCCCAGACAATTTTCCCACTGGTTCCAATATATGTGGGGCAATCACAGGGCTGGAGCTGGGAGTCTTTGCCTTCATAAATCTGGAATGTGAAGACATATCCAGTGGCTCAATCACATAATTTATTTAATTTCAACCCATACCTGGCTCTCTTACTTGGGATATACTGCTTGAAGTGCAGTCGGCCAGTAAAATACTCGTCCACACAAATTTTTTGGTCTGGGATAAAAACTTTTGTAAATCGATGGGAAAAAGAATTGATTAGGAGGCATATCTTGTACAATTTGTCGTGGTTGGGATGATCTCGGGGGGGGGGGGGGGGGGGCACTGTGAATTATCATTGAAGTGTAGAAAATGCATAATCATGTCGTATCGTGTCCTGGACATGACAGCAGAATGTGGATGGATGGCATCTGGTGGATGGGGTTGGTGGACCAATAGGCACAAAGTTTGTTCTTTTTTGTAAGCCCCATATTGAACGTAAGGCCCAAAAATAATTAAAATCCATCCAGTGTTAGACGTCGCCACTGGAACATGCAGGCATAAGATGAATTGGGGTTGGCAGCAATAAATTGGGATGCATACAGGCTGGTTTGGTCCACCATATTCTGCAGCAAATCTTGTGGGAAAAATAAATAAAAATAATCTAATTGGGAAACATTTGTAGTGTTGGGCTGCACACCTTGCTGTGCAGTGAAAGGAGGGATGATAGCAGGTCCTGAGCTGGCAAGCAACCATAAAGGGTTTGCCAGGGCATCGGGAAGGTAGGACTGGGGCTGGATTCTTCGGCTTGGGCGTGTAATTCCAGTACTTGTACTGGGCTCCTCTTCCTGGGGTCTGGCACTGCAGGTGGTGGGCAGGTCTTCTGATCTTGGTCCTCCTTATTCTTTTTGGAGGGACAGTTTCCTCTGCTGACTCAGACTCTGATCCACTATCCTCCACTGGCTCGTATTCCGAACAAGAATCGGATGATGTGAGCTCCCCGCTGCTCTCATCATCTGACATGGCATATGCCTCCTCGGGTGTGTAAACCCTTTGAGACATTACGGCAGTACTTATTGGTGGGCCTGTGTAATGGTACTGCTGGTGGTAGTGGTGGTAGGCCTGTGTGGTGGTACCGATGGCAGTATTAGTGGCGGGCCTGTGTGGCGGTACCGATGGCAGTACTGATGGCGGTACAGGTGGTGGTACTGGTGGTGGTACTGATAGTGGTACAGGTTGCGGTACCGATGGTGGTACTAGTGGCGGGTCTGATGGCGATACCGATGGTGGTACTGGTGGCGTGCTTGATGGCGGTACCGATGCCGGTACTGGTGGCGGGCCTGTATGGTGGTACCGATGGCGGTGGGCCTATGACAGATGGGCTGATTGACAGATGGGCTGTTTGACAGATGAGCTGATTGACAGATAGGCTGTGTGACTGACAGATCCAGATGTTGTAGTGACAGGTCCTCTTTATTGGGGGGTGTTGTGCACAGTACAGTGCTACAGACAATACACTACACTGATTTCACTTACTGATCCCTGCTCTATCGGTGTGTGAGGAGAGAGCAGGAATCAGATAGTAACCGCTCCTCAATGTTTACATTTGTGACCGGCTGTGATTGGACACAGCCGGTCACGTGATAAACAGCCAATTAATTGGCTGTTTACCCTGATCGGGAAAGCGCTGTGTCCAAGGGACACGCGCCTTACCCGATCCCTGCTCTGCGCACCTCTGGAGGCGCGCTCTGTGCCAAGTCTCCTGTGACATGTGATTGGCCGTGAATTTGACACAGCCCATCACATGGTAAATACCCAATTTCGGGGACACACTCCATCCCCGATCGCCACACTGTGTGCCCCCGTTGGCCCTGTGACTATAGCCTTATCATTAAAAAATGTTTTGAGAAGGATACATATATGTCATCTTACTTGTGCTGATTTGTTTTTACAGGTGCAAACTCTGGAGCAATCATTCTGATCTTTCTTTCACTAACTTAATTTGAAATAAAAATGCAGATCACACACTCAGACTTTTCTGACCCAACTGGCTACATGTCAAAAGGGCATGTGCCAGGATCTTGTATTGCATACTAACGGTACACAATTTTCATGCCACAAACACGAATGTAGAGATGTACTACAAGGAATTTCAGCTCTTGAGCGCCACCTTTTGGACCCCTTCTGATAATTTTGTGTTTGGTGATTCCGAGCATGCGTGTTTGTACTTTCAACTTTTGTGTGACGGATTTGTGTACTGACCATACGAAAATCTGACGTGGAGCTGTCATTTGACAAAAATTTACTAGCCTGTCACCCAACATTTGTTGGTGGAAAATTGGACAATTGTCAAAAGGAGCGTAGTAACGGTAAGATTTTAGGACAACAGTCTGTCAACAGACAATCTCCTGCCAACAATCGAATGGTGTGTAGGAGGCTTAAGGGTCCTCTATAAGTTATATACAATGTGGTCTGTATGCAAAAAAGAATCCACAGACTTCTATGGGGAATTCGAATAAACTGTAGCAGGGACCGCCTATGAAAGGATCAAAAAGAGAAAGTGCTCAGTGAGAGCACTTCAGGTTGCATAAAAAAATTGACAATGGCCCTTCAGATTCGATCTATATTTTTATTCTCAGATGTTCTCTCTAAATATAATTTGCAATACCAAGACCAACCATTGTTTTTTTCATAAAACTCAGTTGGGCAGATAAAGAATTCGTCTTACTCCTTGCAGAGGGGCAGCACAATGAATTCAAAAATGCACTGTTGTACTCTCAGATACATGTAAAGGTTTATGGTATTTTATTCAAATAATTAGAAGTCACTCCATCTACTTTATCAGCACTAAAACTTGTGTGTATATTTATGAAGGATTACTTGAAACATTTGCCCAGTAAATTTCTGTCACTGATATTCACCTAAGTAAGATTTAATGGCATTCACTTGGAATCTCACAGATATATTAACCCTATTTACAACTGAACAAATGTGCACCAGGCAAATGCAGCAGTTGATAAACAGGATTCAAATCTCACATTAACGGTAAAAGCAAAGAATAGATCATTTACCCTGCAGGCGAATCTGTAAACAGTAACCCTCCTAACCCACTTGCAAATGTACAATGGCTGCGAGCTACCAGAACCCCTACTGGGGTTCCCACAGTGAGCAGCAAATAGGCAGCCCCATTGAAAGCAATAAGAGGCTGCTGGCTCTCACAGCTAATTGCACCCACTTACATTTAATCTCTCAATCAGCGAATATTTAGTAGCGATTTGCCCACCTTGGCTTAATGTACTGTATTTCATCAAATAATTTTACAGAAGATGAATAACAGCCTTTAAATTGTTGACAAATAGGCACAGTATAGCATTAACCACTTGCCGACCAGCCACCATCATTATACTGCGGCAGGTCGGCACGATCCCACAAACAGTCGATTGTGGGCACAAGAGGCAGAACAGGGATGTGTGTGTGTAAGCATACACATCCCTGATCTGTGAGGAGAGGAGAGGCAGATCGTGGGTTCCTAATAGCTAGGAACCACTATCTGTCATATCCTATAATCAGTCCCCCCTCCCATAGTTAGAATACACAGGGAACACAGTTAACCCCTTGATCGCCCCGTTGTGTTAACCCCTTCTCTGCAAGTGACATTTACACAGTAATCAGTGCATTTTTCTAGCACTGATCGCTGTATAATTGTCAATGGTTTAAAAAATGTGTCAAAAGTGTCCAATGTGTCTGTCATAATGTCATAGTCCCGATAAAAATTGCAGATCACCGCCATTGCTAGTAAAAAAAATAATAATAATAAAAATGCCATAAATCTATCCCCTATTTTGTAGATGCTTTAACTTTTGCGTAAACCAATCAATATACGCTTATGCAAATTTGTATTACCAAAAATATGTAGAAGAATACATATCAGCCTAAACTGAAAGAAAAATGTGTTTTTTTTTTTTTTAAATTGGGGATAAAAGAAAGATCTATTTGTGGGAAAAAAGGACGTCAATTTTGTTTGGGTACAGCATCGCATCACCACGCAATTGTCAGTTAAAGCGGCGCAGTGCTGAAAAATGGCCTGGTCATTGAGCAACCAAATCTTCTGGGGCTGAAGTGGTTAATAACTGACATCACTACCAGAACTCTGATTTCCATAGCTGGAGAGTGAAGTCTGCCTGAATGCCATGATATCATCCCACCTTTTTAGACCCTCTTGAATTATTATTGGCTCAACGGTACAGAAATAAAATAATACCAGCCAACCAAGAAAGGAGGAATGATGTAATCTTTTTAACAATGCTTTAGCAACAATATTTTTGCTTGCAGAACTTATGCTCTGAAGTTTTCTGTGCATTGACCTATCAGTAAGACTATATTGATTTTTTTATTTAATTTTTACTATATCTGATATATACTTTTTATGCATTACTTAACCCATGTTTTGTATTATTTTTAAGCTTGATGCAGAAAACAAAGATCCCTAAAACATGTTGCCTTGTCTTTATTTTAATAAAAATAAAATAAAAATAAATGAAATAATAAAATGAAAATATTACCCTAAACATACCCCTAAGAGAATGACTTTATTATATTTTTCTTGAACTGGGTACATAAATACTGAACAAAGTACTTTTGTTCTGAAGAAATCCTTTCATGTGATATCTGTCCTATGACAATATTGCAGTGCTTATAAATTTGTGTCTTCCAACTATTAGAATCAATTGCATGCACCATGCTGAGGATGAACAGGCCCATAAGGTCCAATGGAGTCTGCCCGACAAAAGCATCGAGATGAGGACAGGAACTGAAAGATTGGACTCATTTCTATATGGATTGAGCAATCCTCAGCTCATTGTATACACCAGATTCTGATGACTAGAAGGAGCTCAAGAGCTGATTGTACTGTCCCCATAAGGTTTAAGCAGGGAGTAGGGGTAATTTATAAAGTGTATGTAATGCCAAACTTTTTTTTGCTTTTAAAAGATTAGGTAAGGGTTTAAACCCCTGCCAGTTTCTTATTTCTGTATATGTACCATTGAGGACATTTTCCTCCACTTCCTACCCAAAAGACCGGGGTGGGATGTAATCTGTCTGATGTGGGGGTGCAGTAAAAAGGGGTGCTGGGGATGGAAGGTCAGCAGTGAAAAGTGCAGGAGGTCAGCAGGGCAGGATCAACAGTTTGTAGGCCAGTGCACTGCACTCATTTTTAGGACAAGGCAAGGGAGTGCACAGGAATTAGTAAGGCAGTGTACTTGGAATCAGTAGGGCAGAGGACAGAGGTCACCGCTGGCAAGGCAGAGGACAGGGCTCACCACTGGCAGGGCAGAAAACAGGGGTCACCACTAGCAGGAGAGTGGACAGGGGTCACCCATGGCAGTGATGAAGACAGGGGTCACCACTGGCAGAAGAGAGGACAGGAGTCACCACTTGAAGATAAGAGGTGAGGGGTCACCCCAGACAGTGCAGAGTACAGGGTCACCACTGGCAGAAGAGAGAACAGGTTACACCTTGCAGTGCAGAGGACAGTGGTCACCACTGGCAGGAAAGAGGACAGGGGTCCCTGCTGGCAAGAAAGGGGACAAGGGTCCTTGTTGGCAGGAGAGAGGACAAGTGTCAACACTGGCAGGAGAGAGAACAGGGAATACTGCTTGAAGAACAGAAGACAGGAGTCACCGCTAGAAGGATAGAAGACAGGGGTCACTGCTGGAAAGATAGAGAACAGGGGTCACTGCTGGAAAGCGAGGGAACGAGGGTTAAAGTTGGAAGGATAGAAGACAGGGGTCACCGCTAGAAGGATAAAGGACAAGGGTCACTGTTGGAAGGATAGAGAACAGGGGTCACTGTTGGAAGGAGAGAGGACAGGGGTGAATGCTGGCAGTGGCAGGGCACTAAGCATAGCTCCCATCTCTGTACTGTACATACAGAGCCTGAGCACAGGCATCAAGATCTCCTCCTCGTCTCTTCCCCAAACAACTCATGAGAACAGGGGTCACTGCTGGAAGAAGAGAGGACAGGAGTTGCTGCTGGAAGGATGGAAGACAGGGGTCACCACTGGAAGGATAGAGGACAGGGGTCATTGCTGGAGTTATAGAGAACAAGGGTTACCTTTTGAAGGAGGGAGGACAAGGGTCCCAACTGGAAGGAGAGAGAACAGGGGTCCCTGCTGGAAGGAGAGGGGACAGGGGTCCCTGCTGGAAGGAGAGGGGGCAGGGGTCACCACTGGAAGGAGCGAAGACAGAGGTGACTGTTGGCAGGGCACTCAGCATAGCTCCCATCCCTGCATTGTACATGTGCAGCCTGAGCAGAGGCAGCAATACCTCTTCCTCGGCTCTTCCCCACACAACACATGGCTGAAATTCAATTCTCTTTCACACAGCTACAATCTGCACTGTGTATAGCTGGTGACTATATTGCACTTCTGACCTGTGGAACTCCCTGGTCAGAATGGCAGTGCAGCTGCTGTCACCAGCTATACACAGTACAGATTATAGCTGTGTGAGAGAGAATCTAATTTCAGCCATGTGTTGTGTGGGGAAGAACCGAAGAGGAGATCTTGCTGCCTGTGCTTAGGCTGTGCATGTACAGTGCAAGGATGGGAGAGGGCCGGGCACAGCATCAGATGCTGAGGGGGTTGTGAGTGGGAAGCTTTGTGGGGTGCAACTAAAATCTGGGGGGGTGCAGCCCACTCCAGCAACCCCCTAGATCCAGCCTTGCAAAAGATACAATGGTTACAACACCTCAGAAGTGGGAGGAATTACCCTTTAATGCCCTGTACACACGGTCGGACATTGATCGGACATTCCGACAACAAGATCCATGGATTTTTTCCAACGGATGTTGGCTCAAACTTGTCTTGCATATACATGGTCGCACAAAGTTGTCGGAAAATCCGATCGTTCTGAACGTGGTGACGTAAAACATGTACATCGGGACTATAAACGGGGCAGTAGCCAATAGCTTTTGTTTCTTAATTTATTCTGAGCATGCGTGACACTTTGTGTGTCGGATTTGTGTACACACGATCAGAATTTCCGACAACAGATTTTGTTGTCAGAAAATTTTATAGCAAGTTCTCAAACTTTGTGTGTCAGAAATTCCTATGGAAAATGTGTGATGGAGCCTACAAACGGTCGGAATTTCCGACAACAAAGTCCTATCACACATTTTCCATTGGAAAATCCTATCATGTGTACAGGGCATTAGACAGTTTTAAATGGAGCAAGTATTCCATTGGAAGGTTTAACTTTACGTTTTCCCTTTACATTCTGTCTCGGTGGCCATAGTCGTCAGGACAAGCAGAGTATTGCATTACCCAAATGGGGACATAGACAGCAATGTAAATTTGACAAAGTGTCTGACTGTAGCCCACACCACAGGTTTTGTCTTGAGATACACTTAAGAAACTGACTTAACAGGGTTGATTCAGTAAAAGACTAAAGGCTATTCATTAGCAAGTGAATACTGCTCATTTAGGAAACTGATGCCCTGTACACATGACCGGTTTTGCCGTCGGAATAAACTCCGAAGGTTTCTCAGACGGAACTCCGATGGAATTCTATTCAAGCAGTCTTGCCTACACATGGTCAAACCAAAGTCTGACCATAAAGAACACAGTGATGTACAACGCATATGACGGGACTAGAAAAAGGAAGTTAAATAGCCAGTAGCCAATAACTTCCGTCTCGTACTTGCTTCAGAGCATGAGTCATTTTTGGTCCATCGGAATAGCATACAGATGAGCGGTTTTCCCAATAGGAATTGGTTCCGTCGGAAATATTTAGAACATGTTCTATTTCTAGGTCCATCAGAATTTTTTTAAAAAATGTCCGATGAGGCATACACATGATCAGAATATACAATGAAAAGCTTCCGTCTGACTTTTTCTGTCGGACATTCCGCTCGTGTGTACGCAGCATTATGGTTCACTTAGTGAATAATATGAAGCTGTGCCCCTTTAAGGCATCCAACCATGTGCAAACAAAACCCTTGTCTTTTTTTTTATATATATACTGCCACATAAATGTGTGATCACAAAATTTTCCAGCTTTACCTTATTAACCACGCTTATTGAACATTCACTTCTCATAGAGTACATGCATGTAATTACTCTATTTCTTTAGTAAGTCGACTCAGCTGTTTTAGATTAACCTTTTTTGATGCAAAGGGTATTTTTAAATTTAAAGTATATGTATCCTTTAACTCTGGCCTGCAAAGAGCCCTCAGCAGTACTGCTAAAGCTGTATAAAAACTTTTGACTTCATCACAGTTGAGGAGGTTCACTCATGTATGGAAATGTGACTGATGTACTTTAAAATTCAGATCTACTTTTTACTCTCTGTCTGGCACTGTCTCTGGTAGTTAAGTGAGGAATGCAGCTGACAGCATAAAGCACTGATCTGTGCTGTTCTTTTCCTTGTGCCATATTGTTCTGTTTTACTTTTCCCATGCAGGTATACATCAACAATAGCATACCAAATGCATTAATTTTACAGTTCATTACATTTATGTTCAATTTTTTTTTTTTTTTGTGAGAGACTATTACAGTGATCTACACTGTTTGTTCTTACTCTCTCAAACAACAACAAATATTTTTTAAGTGTTTTTCTCCATACCTAAGTCATGTAGTTCAAATGTATGACTGCTAAACCCCAGATCCAGTTAGAATTTTTTTGTTTTGTTTTGTTTTAAAGAATGTGTATTTTAGACTCTCTCTCAGGTTTTTATTGTTGTCTGTGACTCAATTGTTAAGATTCTCCCTTACTCTGTGTTTCAGTGAAACGTTTGTGACAGCAATATAAGAAATGATGTGAAAATTGTGGTAGATAGAAATTAGGTGGTCTAAGACTGAAGTTCTACTATCGCTATTGGTCAGGTTATAAGCCTGAAGATTGGCATCAGTAGAGACCTGCATAGATCTTCTTAACATGACCTATAGCCACCACAAATCTGTCATTTAAATAAAATTTACAGTATCTGAAATAAGTATATTATGAAGATGGTGCCCAGTGATGCACACATTTAACATTTCACCCTTCACCTGCACTAAAAACGGACACATGAGAGTTACGTTATTAACCACTTACCAACCGGCTCACGCCGATAGACGTCAGCAGAAGGGCATGTACAGGCATATTAACATACCTGTACGTTGCCCTTTAAGAAGCGGTTTGCGCATGCCCGCCGCAAGCTCCGTGAGTGTGATCGCAGGTCCTGCGTACTCAATGTCAGTGGGGATACCCGCGATCGTCTCACGGAGCGGAAGTACAGGGAAATGCTGATGTAAACAAGCATTTCCCCCGTTCTGCCTAATGACACTGACACTGATCACCGCTCCCTGTAATCGTGTCACACACAGCCCCCCCACACAGTTAGAATCACTCCCTAGGACACACTTAACCCCTACAGTGCCACCTAGTGGTTAACTCCTTCACTGCCAGTCACATTTGCACAGTAACCAATGCATTTTTAATCGCACTAATCGCTGTATAAATGTGAATGGTCCCAAAATAGTGCCAAAAGTGTCCAATCTGTCTGCCACAATTTCGCAGTCACGATAAAAATTGCAGATCGCCACCATTACTAGTAAAAAAAAATTATTAATAAAAATGCCATTAAACTGTCCCCTATTTTGTAGACGCTATAGCTTTTACGCAAACCAATCAATAAACGCTTATTGTGATTTTTTTTTACCAAAAATATGTAGAAGAATACGTATCGACCTAAACTGAGGAAAAAAAATGTGTTTTATATATTTTTGGGGGATAATTATTATAGCAAAAAGTAAAAAATAATGCGATTTTTTCAAAATTGTGGCTATTTTTTGTTTATAGCACAAAAAATAAAAACCACAGAGGTGATCAAATACCACCAAAAGAAAGCTCTATTTGTGGGGAAAAAAGGACGTTAATTTTGTTTGGGAGCCACGTGGCACGACCGCGCAATTGTCAGTTAAAGTGATGCAGTGCCGAATCGCAAAAAGTGCTCTGGTCTTTTGCCAGCCAAATGGTCCGGGACTTAAGTGGTTAACTAGGCTGTTCACTTTTAAAGAGAAGTTTCAGTTTGCAGCAGAGTTTTTCCCCAAAGCTGATTGAATGTGGTAAAATTTCACTTCACAATGAATAACCAATCACATATGAGGACAAAAAAACGACATCTTTGCTTGCACATGATTGTGTATAGGAATTTAGAAGCAAAGTTCACCTTATTCAGTAAACTCTGGGGAAAATGTGCCTACCATGTGCAACTTACCCTTCAAAGTGAACAGGTGAACAGTCTATTTTCCGTTAGTAAAAAAAAAAACATGGGCAAATCTCTTGATCAAGGCTCTTTTGCCTGGTATTTCTAAACTGGTCATTACTACTTGGCTCAAAGATTGTTTTGGCCCTCCTGTGTGTGTAAGTGATGCCATGATAAGTGTGATAAGTGTTGCTATCCATAACTTTTCCTAACTTTCTGTTTTGCAATGCCTCAATGAAATTGTTTTTAACCAAATGTTTCACTGGTATATAGCTCATGTGTTTTGCATGCTCTCTGTCTGAAAAATGAGATGAGTATTCAGGATTAAGTGTGCTTGGTGAAGGGCTGTGTACCGGGGGGATATTTACTAAGGGGGGCTTGGTGAAGGGCTGTGTACCGGGGGGATGTTTACTAAGGGGGGAAGATGTGCACAGGGAAAGAGATATGTTTACTAAGGGGAGACAGGAGTTTTCACCCCTGCAGTCTTCGTAATAGAAACACAAAAGCTAGCAAACACTTCCAGCGCTATGAGGTCCTCTGTAGTGGAAAGCAGGAAGGAAAATGGTAATTCTGAGCACTAGACAGATGCAGCTCTCCTCAGACGGGGTAATCCAATAGGTACTTTAAAAAACAAATGGACAAGAAGGCACACGCACCTAGTGCATTAACAAAAAGAGCATTTATTCAATAACAAAAGATAAAAGTGAATACTCAGAAAAATAGCAACTAGAGATAGCCATCAGACCACACAAAGTCATGCAGTATGGACACCAAATGTCATGAACATCAGAGGGGTGTAGAGCTGACATGTTTTGGGGTTCACCCCCTTCCTCAGCCATCAGACCATCAGCCAAGCTCTATCTCTAGTTGCTATTTTGTGAGTATTCACTTTTATCTGTTCTTATTGAATAAATGCTTTTTTTTGGTAATGCACTAGGTGCGTGCACCTTCTTGTCTGTTTTTTTTTGTAGACTCTATGTAATAGACACTGGCCTGTGCACTGTGCATTCCTGATCCATTTACTGTGTAAATTAAGCACTCCTGACCCTTGCATGTTACATGCTCCTGATCCCTTCGCTCTGTACATTACACACTTCTGACCCCATGCTCTATGCTTTACATACTCCTTACTCCCTGCAATCTGTGCATCATACACCTCTGAGCCCTGCACTCTGTGCATTGCACAGGACTGACCCCTGCACCCTGCACATTAAGCATTCCTGTGCCCTGCATCCTGTGCATTAAGCATTCCTGATGCCTGCACTCTGTGTGTTATGCACTCCTCACCCCTTTACTCACCGCTAGATACACTGTGTTGTACATTTCATTTAATACTCCTGACCCTTTTACTTAGCATATTAAATACTTCTGACCCCTGTCAGTAATAAAAGCATATTTTGTGGGTACAAGGACTGTGATATATGTGCTGTGCCTACAGTAATTCGATTTTATAATTCGTTTTTATTTAAATGTATCCTTTTAAGTCCCTCCCACTGTTTATGAAATTTAGTTACTGTATACCCACCTTTCAGCTGGGAATGCTAACTATGCCACCTACTCCCCCTCTTCTTAGGTGCCCAAAGGTGCCCCAGATGTTTCACAATTTTATCATTGCTCCTACCTTGACTTGGTGTAAATCCTGAATCTAATTATTTTTTAAAGATATTGATAATCAAGCTTCTAGAATGTATTCACATGTATTTTTCCTCTAGATGACCTTTGTAGTAGTTGCTCAATAACACTCGATCAGATACTTTAAATGTACAGCTACAACATTCCATTACAAGGATTAGCCATTGAGCCATCACGTTAATTTCTTTTTAATGCCTAAATTACACATCCACATCTTTAATTGCCCACTATTACTTTGTTTTCATTTAACCTAGCACTTGAGCTAATTAATTATTATAAAATGTTAAGGTTAAGTATATTTAACTTTACCTAGTCATGGAGATTGAGATTCATTGGTTTAGATTCTTGTACTAGCTCAATAGGTAAAGCTGTGCCTGAAGCCTGTTCATTAATGCTGACAGGAAAAAACGTCCACCATTTCATCTGAGAACTTTTTTCTTTGGGCTAATCCGTTAGGAAACATGACACAGATAAGAAAAAAAAAACTATAAAGTAAAATGATAAATTCTTATTTAAATATTCAAATATAGAAGATGTGAAGTCAAGGATACTTTCTAAGACAAAAAAGTACAGTGACCTTGTTAATCTTCAATAAAATGTAAATGTTGATTTGGATGAATTTTCATATTATATAAAAGTACACATATGCTAGTGAGTGACATTTGCTCACGTATTATCTTATGAAATGGCCTTAACAGTGAAATACCCTTTGAAAATTTAATGTGAGAAATGTATAAAAGGTAATTATCTAGCACAGTAAAGCTGTCTAAATCCTGTGTAGAGTGAAGCCTTGGCTTTATGGTATGTAGATTTTAACACATCTTGAGACTTGCTCATTAAATTGTGAAGAAAAGCTAATATCATGAAAGTATATGTCATATGAGATATGTAAAGAAGCATACAATATCCTCTCATTTAAAATGGCAAAACCCACTTACTAATAACATGTATACTGTACATAAAATACTGTTAAAAGTTACAATGCAATAATAGGCATTTCTTTAATATGGAAAACAAATAAATGTCATGTGATGTCATATTTAAGTAGGGAAAAGTACTTAACATCAGTTTGTGTGATGAAGTGTGAAGAGCATAATAAACAAATATATTTCTTCATGAGATTTACAAGCTTATAGGGTCTTTTTATGCATTGCAATAGTGTGGTAAAATGGTCATGTTAATGCAAAGGACAGTAGAGCACAAATCATGGTACAATGCATCAAAGTGACATTCATTTTGCTGTTTGCCTTGAGTCACACTTTAGGGTTTTGGCTCTGTACTTGGGTTAGGATGAACCTATCATGATAAAACTTTGGAGACAGATAAAAATTATGTTGCTAGTTCCGTAGCTGTTATGTCCATCCTGAGCCTCACTATTAATTGACCAGTACAACCAAGCAGTCAGGAATGCAGATTTGCATTTTTTTAGCTTAAGATGAATGAAGAAATTGCTACTAATTTTGCAATGACAGCATCATCACCTATTTACCCTTCAGGTTGGGTTCACACTAGTGCAATTTAGATGTGGGTTTCTCCGCATCCAATTTGCATAGCAGGAGATTGTGAACGGCTCTCTATGAAGCAGGTTCACACATCTCTGCAGAGGCTCCGGTGTGAATTGCACAGGAGTCCTGTGTGTCTTTTGGTCCATTTCAAGTCTGAATTTAGCCCAAAATTCAGGCTGAAATCGGACCTGAAACAGTGAATGGAGACACACCGGATTCCTGCTGTGAGCCAGAGCATGCTGCAGTGTGAACCCAGCCTAAATTTACTTTAAATATTACACATGCTATAATGACCTTGCAGAGAGTTGTAAAAGCTGAGTATGGTTTTCAGTGTAAGGAAAAACGTCCAACTTGGCCCTGCGAGTTGTAGACAATCAGTGGGAGGTTGAACAATGCTTCCGTACATTACTACTCTAGAATAAATTTCAATTCACCAATAAGAGCAGGGTCGGGACAAAGTGTGGGCAGGAGGGGTGGCTGCCCTGGGTAAAATTGTATATTGCAGGGATGGGGGTGACCTGTGCCGTGTTCCTTCTGTTACAAGGCTGACAAGAGTAGTGAAAGCAGCAAGTAGAGGAGGAGAGGGCTGAGAGGAGGTGTAGGCTGTGTTCTCTCTCACTCCTCCTTCCTGCTAGTGCAGCTCCTATGTTCAGAAGCCAGCAGGGGTATTCACAAACATTCAGGAGCTTCACTAGCAAGAAGAAGAAGGGGGAGAAAGAACACAGCCCGCACATCTGAGTACTAAAGTGTCCAGGATGGGAGGAGGCAGGGCAGAGTTCTCTCTATCCCTCCAGCTCCTCCTATCCAACAGTGTAGTGCTTTTGTATTCCCTCTACACACAGATGCCAAATTCTGAATATAGAAGCACTGTCAGATTGGGACTTTCCAGGGTTTATTTAACTGCCCCCCACCCACCCCTTTTATATGTTTCCTTACAACCCCTGACCACCTCCTTACCCTACTGGCAGCAGAAATTACAGGTATAGGGGGCTGCTATGCAAACCCGATTTGACACTGCACAAACACTAATAAGCTGGCAGCACTGTTTTCAGTGCTGGCCAGATCTCACAGCAGCCTCTGAGGGCATGAATGGCTGTGAATACCTTCAGACCCATTGATTATGAATAAATGGGTCTAAAAGTAAACAAAGTCACTCGTATGAATGTAGAAAGCTAAAGTGAGAATCATCATGATGACTGACTGCTGTACTAAGTTTAGAGATCAGAACTATGAATGGATTTGCCAGCAAACAAATCCATTCATAAATGTAAACAGAGATTATAAAAATAGAAACAGAAAATAACATTTATAACCTTTAAGACCCATTCACACTTCATGTAGTGGGATCTAGTGTTCCCACTTGCAATTTTGTTTGGGCGATTCTTACGTTATTTTATGTGTCATGCATAAAGCAGGCCATTCACCCAAAAGAAGCTCAAAAACCAAATTTTGTTTCTAAGCCAGGCAATATTTTACACTCATGTTTTGCCACGATTCTTGCTTGTTTTGGCGTCCAACAATCGCAGCAAAATCTCACCTTGATTGGGGTGCCATTCAAGATGAATGCCACCCAAACATGCGTCATGTGTCTTGATGTGATTTGGAATTGTGGCCAGATTCATGCTGATTCTGAGGAAGGGGGCATGACCCCCAAAATGTGTTAGCCTTTCAACCTTACCATGTTTGGATAGATGCATGTTGTCTTTTTATTCACTTGTTTCTTACTACTTTTTTGAGTACACTAACATGTTCTTATTCAATAAAATGTAATGGTGGTAATGAACTAGGCATTTGCGCCTTCCTGTGTGTCTCTACAGTTTGTCAAAGTTTTTACTATCTGAGGAGTGAAGCATTATGGTGACACCACTGGATGCATGGCCGCTTGAACCCTGGAGTGTTTTTCCTACATATAGGTAGGTATAGAAAGTGTACTTTACCCTTACTTTAATGCCCTGGGTCCAGAAACCTGTGCAGTGCAAATTGGCAGGCCGGTGCACTCTCACGCCTTGTGCCTTCTCATCTGCAGAGAGCTATAGTTAGTTAAAGTGTTACTAAACCCACAATAATAAAATCGGTCTGTATATGCAGTAAAGCATGCTTGTTATACTCACTGTGGAACCCAAGGGGTTAATCCTCTGCATTGTGTAAAAAGGGTACATGACCTTGTATGCAAATATCCTCCTCTTCTTCCAGTGACTCCAGAACTTGTTTGGATAAGACAAAGCCTTGGAGTCAGGCTGCACATAACCAGTTTGGTGTGTATTGCTAGAGAGTTTTTTTTTCTTGGGAGAGTGCATGTGATCAGTACAGGGTCAATCAGCACTGTCCAATGGTAGTGCCTGTGTGCAGCCACATTTAGCTTCATAGGGCAAGTGTCAGTTTAGGAGAGGAGGATTGCTGAATGTATAGATTGGACAGTTGTTTCCAATCAGGCATTCAGCAATCCAAAAAAGTGGTAATATAAATGTTTATTATATTGCTCAAAAAAAATAAAGTTTTTTTTTTTTTTTTTTACTTGAATTCCAAGTAATTGTCTTTGTTAGTCCCTTTAGGAATAACCTATACACTAGGAAATAGACGATTGAACACTGTAGTATTCAACCAAGAAAGTAAAGGCCATACATATTCCTTTTTTTAATCAGTCTACTGGCTGATTGAAAAAAAAACTGAATGAGTTCCCTCATCCACACAAGTGTAGTGGATGGAGAATCCCACTGTGTTATTGTAGGGGAGTCCTCTGGTGTCAGGATACAATAATCTGTGCTGCAGCCAATTGACTGCAGTTCTGATCGAGGGAAAGTTTTCAAATAAGCTATTTCGAGAGAAGTCAGTCATAAAATCAACTTCACGTAAATGCCCATAGATGGGACCAAAATGTGGTGGTCCTTGCTGTACTGGCTGAATTTCGATCCATCTATGGCCAGTTAAAGAATGCAGGTAGACATATATATCATGAGATCTAAATAGCATCTTTACTTATAACCTAATATCCAGGGAACTTATATTTATTTAAAACATCCTATCAGGTTTAGGAGACATTTAATTTACTTATTTCCCTGAGCTGACTGGGTATTTGAAAAAAATACTGAATTTTTGAGCCTACATACAAATACATCTATACAATTAGCTTCTAAATGAATAAACAAGTTCAGATTAAATGTTACTCCAGGCAGATATAAAATGCCACAGTTTAATCCCATTATAGATTAATTAAAATTCAAAAAATGTTTTTTATATACAGCTATAGGAAAAGACCCAAATCTGTCTTGATACTAGCATCCTATAATCCCCTGGAAAACAACACAGGGATACATTCACAAAGCAGTGAATGTGACTCTCACTGAGTATTCAGTGGTAGTGAATTGGTTACTGGCATTTAAAACACATGCATCCGGAAGAGTCACCTGCAGTGAATGTTTGATATTAGATTTGCTGTTTTAGAAATGCAGCCTTTGGACTTTGAAAAGCGGGCAGCCAAGGCAATCTGGCTCTACCACATCACATAGTCCTGAAAATCTAACACTGACGTCCTTCTGAAATAAAGAGATAGCAGAATTGTGAAATCTTCAATGTGATACTGCTCCATTATTGTCAATCCCAAAAATTTGAGTTCTAGACCTGGCTGTATAGGTTAACTGCTGTGCAGTCTGCATAATAGTCTCAGGGGGTGCAGCAACTGGCTATAAAGTCTGGCAGTAGTGGCTAGATCACAAGGCTAGTTAACTTAATTATGGCAGTTTTGGCAGTTAAAACAGTGAGCATATGCGTTTTCTATTGTACATTTAGCTGTTTCCCTGGAGTTCAGCTTTAAATTTCACTGGCATACAGTACAGCAATAATTTGATATTAAATTATAAGAGGAGAACCGTGATTTTAGGAGGAACAGTTTGAAAGCACTTTGCGTTCTTTATACATGTCTACTGATTAGTCATTACTGTTGTTTTCATTATTTAAGCCAAGGTCAAGCTTTCCGTTCCTCCAAATCTTTCTCTGGATGTTATATAAAAATGTATATATAAACTGCTTTGCATTAAAATACAATTTCCACATTTCAGCAGCACAATATATTTACAACACTGGGGCACACAGTAGGCATTGTAGTTTGCACATTCCTAATATAGCAATAACACATTGTGCACTTTGAGCTCCTTACCATTCCCACTGTTTAACACAGTTCAGATATCTCTGTGGAATATTACAGCCATATTTACAGTGCTGTGACAGTTCCCATGATAAATTATGTAGTGGTTAAAGGGCAGAGAATACAAGCAGAGCTCTATGTTTTATTAGAAACATACTTGTAGCCGAATGCAGAGGAGAAAATGAATTGCTAAAGATCAGCAATCAAACATCTAGACTGAAGTTTATACACTATGGGCAAGAAGACATCAGGCTAAAGTAATTTGATTTTTTTTCTAGCCCAGAGGTACCATAGTAGCAATAGGTGTTGAAGTAATCATAGAAGTGTACAGTCCAGTTTTCCAGGTTCTTATTCAACACACCCTTTTCCTTGTACATATTTTTCATTCAGATTAATGCAACAAAAAATATAGTGGGTATTGTCCTAGATATATAAGAACAAGCACAGTCTGTACAGTGCCTGTTACTTTAACCCACATACAATCTGTAAAGGGGAAAAAGCAACTATGGCAGCTACTTCTAAAGTAAAGTGGCAAAAACCTTAAACCTCTAGGAATTTTGATGCAAAAAAAACAGCAATTATCCATAACTGTCAGCTTCAGAAAAAGCTATGTGTGAATGACATTGGAATGGCTGAAACTAATGATTGCTGACAAATTATCCTATTATTATATTCCTATTTCCTATGCAACTGAAATGTGTTTTTTATTCACAAGCCATGGTGAAAGTTGCATTCATGGATCCCAAAAACAAGTAGGCTGTACATACAGATTTAACAATGCACCTGAAATAGTTTTTTTATTCACAAGGCCTGCTGAAAGTTGCATTAATGGACCCCCAAAACAAGTTGGCTGTACGTACAGATTTTGCTTGAACAATTTTAATGGAATTAATGTCTGTGGACTCTGAATAGGGCTCTGTATTTCTTACTCTTCCTACAGCTAAAGAGGTCAGGAACAAAATGTGACTATTTGGCATTCAGCTCAATAACAAAAAAAAATACCTTCATATTGAAATAACATAGTTTTCTTATCACCTGAAAAAAATGCATGCAAAATACAAAAATCTGATCACCCATGGGGCCTGACATTCTAAATTCATAACATAATATTAAAAAAACGTCCTTGCCAAAATGATAAAAATTATTAAAAAGCAGGGGCAAAGGCTATGCATAGCATTAAAGTGGTTGTAAAGTCAGTGAATAGCCTTACTGCCAGCCCCTCTGTTATAACATGGTATAATACACAGTGTCAATGTTTTTTAACAATTATGCCATTAAATACCTTATTTCAGAGTCATGTGACCTCCCTGATCTAAGGACAGCAGGAGGGGCTGAGATTGCCCTCTGACATTAGCTAGGAGGCTGTTTGCTCAGCCCCTCCCAATGTAGTCCTTAGATTGGGGGAGGAGAGCGATGAGATCACGTGACCGCACGACGGTGATCTGAAGTAAGGTATTTAGCAGCATAATTTTTAAAAAACATTGACACTGCATATAATACCTTTTTATAATAGAGGTGCTGGCAGTAATGCCATTCACTAACTTTACTGCTACACAAAATAGAGGCAGGAGAGGAGGGGCGGGTTTGGAGATTACTCATATACTAGGAACTGACGAGCAGGGAGGGAGGGGAGAGGGGGGAGAGAGGAGAGACTCTAACACAGTGGGATGATGGAGGCACATAAACTGACCATGGTATCATGGATCAGCAGCCATGATTACCATGGTCAATTCACATTGGGGACACAAGAGCAGGCAGAATCAACCAAGTTTTACAGAATAGAAAGGGACAAATTAGACAGCACTATGCTGTTTAACTTTCTTCAAAGGAACAGGATCTTTATTTATTTATTTTTAGGGCTACAACCTCTTTAAAATGGGTCCCCATTTCTGGCAGCAAATATATAAAGTTTTAGGTTAAAAGTTAATGAATCACAATCTTTGCAGATCATTTCAGTTTCTAACACATCAGGATTAGCCCTATGGATTTCTTTTGTGACTAGTTCCTTCAATTTGTATCTTAATATGTCCCTGTCTGGACAGAGCAGACAGAGGGGATGGCGGAGTCATTAATCAGATTCATTCTTCTATGTGTGTAATTTTAAATTCAGCTCTGTAAATATTCTTTAATCAGCAAAGCAATTAACAGAACCCAAATCAAACTGTTATATAATGTATACTGTATATTGTTTTATTTGTCAGAGGATTTGTAGAAGCCAGGAAGATCATGCTGCGTCATGGTTCTGCTTTACTACCTCTTGGATTCCCTTTCTGCTGACCAGATAGAAGTGATGATGTGGATTCAGTTTCCAATAATCAGACTGGACACATATTAATATTGACATAAAAAAACGGAGTAGCTTGAAAAACCTGTTACCTGCTAAGCTATGCTATGTGGCAGCCAGTTTTGTGACTGGCAGAATTACAAAGCTTTTGACAGGCAAACATACATGTTTAAACTGTGTAGAGCTGTCTGATTTGTGTTGTGTTCAAAAAAGTTTGGCAGCTTGGTCTTCCTTCTATGATCTCACGTTTGGAAGTTAAGCATTCTTTTAATACCACTCTTGATCTGTTTTAGCATATTAAAATGGTACTAAACGTAAAACCAAAAATGTAATATATTGCAGCTTACCAATCATTATATGTGGTGGCTGCATTAGGTTTCTTTTTTTTCTCTCTGTTCTGGCCAGTAACACAAACATAATAAAAAAAAAACTTGGGCGCAAAGCAGGAGGGTAATGAAGTCCAAATGACATTTATTAGTCCTGACAAAGTCCTGGGGTAAAAGCAAGCACCAGTGGCATCCTTCTTGGAGAGTAAGCCAGCTGGTGGATCAAGGTAAAAGAGAAAGCAAAAAGTGCCAATTAAGTGCAGCAAGTAAAAGTACAATTTAATGAAATGCTGGTTAAAAACACTTCCATTTCAGATCTTGTGAGTGTTTTTAACCATCTTTCATTAAATTGTACTTTTAGCCTGGGTTCACACTTGTGCGAACACAGGCAACACATGTGATTCACACCCGCACTGCCAATCGCATGCCAATCACATTGGATTCTCAGGAAATTAGTGCAGGGACTTTTTTTTTCCCACACTGGAATTGGATTGCATGGGTGTTCTCACCTCTTGCTGTGTGAGTTCGCACTGTGATCTGTAAACCAATCTGGGGGTGTCATGAACATTATATTGACACCCACAGTGGTTCACAGAGGGCAGTGTGAACTGCCTGTGGGAGAGATGAGATTTGGGAACCGTCGCTGCAATTGCGCTGGTTCCCACATCGCTACAGTGTGAACTAGGCTCATTGCTGCACTTAGATGCAACTTTTTTCTTTTTCTTTTATCTCTGGCCAGTAACATACCTCTTATATTAGAGTGCGTCCACTCTGGATAATGGAACACGGGGGCATCTTTGGACTAAAACATTTTTGATCCTGGGGTGAGGGGGCGTTAAAACTAGCAGATTTACAGCAGATACACTAAACAAGTTGAATAAAGGTTTTACATTAAATAACAAAAGATGATCATTATATTCACCCTTGTCAGTAGTAAATGGTTTGTCTCCACCCTGTAAATGCTACATCAGTTGAACAGTTTGTTCTGTTAAAACACAACAGAATTGCCAGATCACCAGGTGAAAATAAAGGAAATACAGCCTAAAAAGGAAACTAATGCAGCCATCACAACTAAGCATTTGCAGGCTGCCATATAAAACTTGCTTTTGGGTTTAATATTGCTTTAACGTTGTATAATGTTCAATAGCTTCTGTCTGCCCCTACCCTTTTATATGTAAACTGGGCAAAACAGAAATTTTTCTGTGTTCACAAGCTCATGTTGAAAAAAAATGTAGAATGAATGTTTGGGAGTCTGGGCCCCACCCCAGACTCACCAAGAAAAGAAGGGCAAGCGGACTATCTCGGTACAAGTGAAAAAGAGCCCAGGCGTGTTGCTCGGGCCAGTGGCTTTGAGACTTGTGCACAGGCGCGCGCGTAATTCTTTCATGCACGCGCACTGCGGGACCCTTCACCCTACGTCGCTATTGATCGCCGTTCGCGGCACCGCCATTACTTCATGGGGTTGCAGGATATATGAAGGCGGGCGTGTCCCGCTGATCATACAGGCTGGCGTAAGACCCTGAATGGGGGCTGCCATTGATAGGCACGATCTTAACATTATACTGCATTCATGAACTTTATTATCACCTTCCTAGATACTGGACCTTACTTTCAAACATCATGACACCTTACACAGCACACACTGTATGTAATTAGTGCCATGTCCATCTCATTTCCTGATCCACACATATTTGTGTTGATCTCAGTTGGACTTCAACTCCGGGCCCCGCATATTTATATCCTTATTGTCAAGGTAAATATTAACCCTTGCCACCACTGCACATTGTTGGGTTGCACTCTTAGGTTCATTTCTTTGCGCCCCCCCCCTGTTTTTTGATTGGATTTACACCTTCTCACTTTCACATCATTGGTATTTTGATTCACATTTTTAGCTTTTTCATGTACAATCTTGACATGCACCTGGTTTTATTCCTGTTATTGGGTTCTACAAAAGCCTCACCCCCCCACCTTTTCCCTCCCCTTGTCACTCCCTTTTATTCCCTCTTTTATTTTCCTTTTTCATATTGTTTTGTCACTCTTGTTTTTTTATCTTTCTTCCTTTTCCTCCTCCTTCTTGCTTTCCCATCTCTTCCCTCTTTTTTCTTTCCCTTTCCCTCCCTTTCATTTCCCTGTTTTATATTCCCTTCTCTATCACATCTCACCTTTATTCAATTCTCTGGTGTTATTTCTGTCCTTCCGTGCACTCGCACATTCTTTAATGACACGTGGCCTTTGCCTGATAGTATATATATATTTTATACCACTTTTTTCAGACTCCAGTCCCTTGGTGATTTTTTATATACATCCTCCCCAATAGCCACGGGAGGCCTTACTTCTCTATCCCCTTCCCCCACTGTATGAATTTGTCATATCCCCTACATGAAATTTCGATGTATTGTTGTACAGGTAATTTTATCTATCCGCAGATGTATTTTCTGAAGAAGCGGTCAACCCGCGAAACTAGTTGAAATACCATGCCATCTGTGTGTTCTTTTAGCATTTTCTGTTACCTTTATATTTTGTATCAATAAACTTTGTATATTTTTATATTTGCTTTGTACATCTGATCTATATCTTTTTCACTTGTACCGAGATAGTACTCTTGCCCTTCTTTTCTTGGTGAGTCTGGGGTGGGGCCCAGACTCCCAAACATTCATTCTAAGTTAATTTGGATGATGGTACATTTTACACATTTGCTTAATACTGTTCTGTGAGGCCACCCATCCCTCTTGAAAAAAATGTGTTGCAAATATTTTATCAGCAGCATTCAAACTATGAAAACAAATCAGAATATAAAACCTGGTCATACTGTAATCTAAAATACATGGTTAAATGCTTTTGCTTGGCAGAGTAGCAAACTATAGCAACTAGCAAGTTGAAAGAATTAATTGAAATTACTTTGCAAATCATTATTTAATCCCTAAGGTACCTAGTGAATATGGAAAATTTGAGCAGGCAAATTTGCTAAGTATTAACTGGCAGAGTAATCGGTTGTTAGTTGCAGTAGCAAAGCTAGCAGATTACACTATTGAGCACAGAAACTTGCTAACTTCAGTATGTGAAAACAGCGGATTCATTTTAGTAGTCTGTTAACACTGCTTTAACACTTGCAGTCTTTTTTTTTTCCTGGTAATTTATTGGATTTATGTCTACTGTATGTATGCAGCCAAGGATAGGTATGGCAGGTGGGTGATATTTTAAGACTGGATTTTATTGAAGCAAAAAAAAAAAAATCAAGCATTATGAAGTATAGTTTAACATATCAGATGCATCTGTTTCTAAAGCCAAGCATTGAAATCATCAAGTTTTTATGCACTTATATTCATTTAAAGTGCCCATTGTTTGTAAGGGAAGCATTTCATTTTTGCTAATTGAAAAGTTATAGATACAGTTGTTTTACGGGAAGTTATGATATACTTTTAGAACAGCTCTCAGTGACCATAGAATATTCCATAGACCATAGCCATGTCTACATTAAAAGAGAAGTATGGTAAAAAATGTTTCCCATAAACATGCTTACCTAGTTGGATGCAGGTAGATGCATCGGTCCAATGCTGCTTCTTCACTGAGAACAGAGCCATCAAACATTGTCGATGGCTTGGTTCTCTCACCTCCGTGAGCAAAGAGCTGCTGACTGTCAGTCAGCATCTCTCCTCTCTGCTCCTCCACGCTCACTGGAGTGCTGAGCTGTGGAGAGCAGGGAGAAGCCATCTCAGCCTCTCAGCGACTCGCTGAGAGGCTGAGATGACCATCAGTCCAGGCACCTGGCGGATCCAGACTCCCAGAGTTGGGATGATGCGGTTCCTGGACTGATCTGTGTGACGTCAGCAGAGAGCGGACTTCAGTTTGCTCTCTGCTGAAAATGGTTTACAGGAGTGCAAAACTAATTGCATTCCTGTGACCCTTAGGAGAAGGCCAGCCTAACAAGCTCAGGCTGGACTTCTCCTTTAAGGCCAGCCAGTGATTTTCTTTCCGGCAGCCATGGATTTGATTCTCCCATCAACATAGTCAGTGTTAATGGGGGAAACCCTCCTGCAGAGCCATTCTGTTCTCCTGGCGGGGGGGGGGGGGGGAGCGAGGGGAAACACAGTGATTACTGCTAGTGGCTATAATAGCTGCTAGCAATAATTGCATGTAAAATCTGACAGGATGGTTTTACCCAAGTTGACCAACCAACTTGGGAACATTCAGCCTGCCCATACGTAGTTCGAATCTCAGTCGTCTATGGCCGGCTTAACTCCCCCCCTCCAATAAATATAGCTCAAGAAGAGAGTATTTTATTATCCTGAATTTCAGTATCAAATCTGTAGTGAACATATATCTTTTTTAAGCTTTTGTGTTACATTTGTATAATAGTTCCCTTTGTCATTCAAGTAACAGTGTTTTTACATTTGACAATTAAAGCCTTTTTTACCATCTATTTTTGTGAAACAAGAACTGAATTCTAATCGGGGAAATATCCTTTTTTTTTTTGTTTGGGTAAAAGAAACAAACTAATTATGCATACAAGCATTGGTACAAATGAAGCCTATCATTTAGTGTTTTACATTTTCTCATCACTGTACCACTACTATAACAATTCTAGTTATAGGAATACTGTGAACGTAGGCATTTCTAGAATGTCTTCTTTTTCCGAGGACAAAGTCAAGCAGTACCTCTGTACATATTCATTAGCATAATAAATCCTTGCTTGGCAGAAACTGCTAACTACAAATGGAAATGAGCTGTCAATGGTACAAAGTGACACAAATGTTGATGTATTGGATATTATGATACCAACCCTGTGATTCAGATGAAGAAGTTCATTATTGGAAACAGGGTTATGTACTAGATTGTTTTTCATTTGATGTTCTACAAGAATTTATTTCCGTGCTGTATCTTGTTACACAAAGTATGTAGAAGAGATGACATTCCTCTATCAGACACTCACTTTTTTATCTTATCTGCAAGGTATTTATTTCAGTTGTCATTTCCACCAGTGAATGTACTAATTATTCATGTATACATTACAGGTCATTTAATAGTTACATTTAACCAGACATTTCTTCCTTTCAGTTCTTTTTGACAGATTAAATATGATATGATAAGCTTTTTATTTACAAAGGATGTTATATCACTGCATTGTTGCAGACAATTACTTACAGTTTCGCATTGTAGGATCTACACATGAATTGTGCCCCAAGGATAGCTATAGAGAGGCAGATTGCTTATCAGTAGGGATGAGAGTCAACTTTGCAGCGTTTGACCCTAACTTTAGGTGTTCACACTTCCCTAAATGGGCAAACTAAATGATCATTCCTTAATCACTACCCAACAACACTAAATGAATAACTTATTGCTTCTTGGTCCCCTGTGTCCTAGCAAACAAAGGCACGTTCAGGCCCACTGTCTACATTCTAGCAAATAATGCTGCGTACACACGAGCGGACTTTTCGACTGGACTGGTCCGACGGTCTATCCGATGGACTTTCGGCAGACTTCCGACGGACTTTCCGAACAAACGGACTTGCCTACATACGATCACACCAAAGTCCAACAGATTCAGATGTTCGTGATGACGTACGACCGGACTAAAATAAGGAAGTTGATAGCCAGTAGCCAATAGCTGCCCTAGCGTTGGTTTTCGTCCGTCGGACTAGCATACAGATGAGCGGACTTTTCGATAGGAACTGGGTCCGACGGAGTTCCGGCGTAAAGATTTGAAACATGTTCTAAATCTAAAGTCCGTCAGATTTTCAACTAAAAAGTCTGCTGCAGGTCCGATAAAGCCCACATACGGTCGAATTGTTCGCCACGGTCCGTTGGACTAGTCCGGTTGAAAAGTCAGCTCATGTGTACGCAGCATTAGGACATCATCAGTTGTCAGAACACTGTCATTGGTCACAGTCAATGATTGTTATGGTGGGCCATAACAACCACTGATGTTGTGCACAATCCCCAAATCCATACTTTGCCCTTATTTGAGCATGAATCCTGACTAGCCAGATAAGAGGAATGAAGTGAGCATGCATCACCCACCCCAAAATACATCAGGCTACATGGCCTCAAATGGGGCATACCTTGTCTCCCTTGTACAGCACCATGTCCCTATATTGATGGAGACAATGGCCTCTTCTCCACATCCCTGGTTATGTGGCCTGGTATGATTCATGAGGGGAAGGTTTCAAGCTTGCTGTCTCCCTCTTTCTTTGCCTGCCAGGCTTCATGCTCCCATAGGGGTCTAGGATGGAATTGGGGGCAATCAATTTTTTTTTTGTTTTTTGCATGGATTTTTCTTTAAAATCCATACCATACTTTAAGTGTCAGGTATGGACTTTTAGGGGAAACCATATGCCATTTTTACTGAGGAAGTCCCTTACAATCCGTATCAGACTTTTATTGAAGATTAGGGTCTGGTATAGACAAGAACAGAGTGACAGGGATATCATTCAGCAGCAATCTACATTTTTTTCTTTTTAAATGTCACCTTTGCTTTAGTGCATTGTACAGATTCACCACAAGCAGGTTTTTACGGAATCCCCAAGCATGTTATTTATTAATTTAGTATTTTTTATGTTGTCTTTTAAGCCTTTTTAAAATAATTATTTTAAACATTTTTTGCATAGGTCCCCCATGGCAGTGCTCAGCTACCCCTGCAATTTTTTTCCCAAAACTTTGCAAATTGGCCTTGAAAAAATGCAGGATTCTGCTCTCATAGACTTTAATTGTTAGATGAATTTCCAGAGAATCAACATTTGCCTTGTTTGCAGATCATGGCTTATGCAGGACAGAAAATTACACATTTGCATGTCTTTGAACACCTGACAGTGTGTCACACTGTGCCTTGAACCAGTTATCAGAAAACTTTACTTGTATTTTCCAAAGGGAACAAGTGACCCTGTCATGTAGAGATTGTTTAATAAGTTTAAAAAAAAAAAATCTTGTTGTGGAAGAACAGATTCTTACATTGGTGGGTGAAGCTCCTTGTATAGTCCCATAAAAAATCCAAAATTCTTCAGCTTAATAAGGCCAACTAAATGAAAGAGTATTGGACCATGTAAGATTATTTTTAAGCTGCCCGCAAGCATGGGGTAGTCACCCAATTTTTTTCTTATTGTTTTGGTAAAATTTTGCCTATGGAATAATGCATAATTTAAACTGATCAGAAAACCTATCCTAAATGCAATGCTTTGTCTTAGAGAATTAGTCATAATATGCCCTATCTATCTATTTTTGACTTGTTTCTTCAATAATCAAAAACTAAATTATAGCAAATACACAAGCAGTAAATTTGAAAGTGTTAACCAATTCACCACTGGTATAGTTTTAAGAGCAGACAGATTATGAATCATTCTTCTTTGAAAAGTCACGTCTAGCATACTATATGTCTGCACATTGCTAACACACATATTCTTTTACTGTTTTGTGAGAAAACAGGGTAGTTTGGTTAGTTAGGGTTGTTTTCTTAGCTCACAGGCATACATGTTTGGGTGTCTTGTGCAACTTCTTTGCAGATACACTCACATCAGAGGACCCCCACCTGCACCCAGACCCCTCCTAGTCCTTTACTCACCTAACCCTGATCCAGAAAGGTACTAATGACTAGATAGCCCAGCAACGTGTCAGGAACCTTCCTGACCAAGCCCATGCATGTACTCTGAAATTCCATTAATTTTTATGGACTTCTGAGTAAGAGCTCATACTTGGAATTTCAAAGAAATGAATAGGATGTAGAGTGCATGCACAGGACCTGCAAGTTGTTTTTACAAGCATCTGAGCCGTCTACTCAGCATTATCTTGCTGGAGCGGAAGCAGTTCACTATGTATGGTTATGTAGGGAGGTAAAGGGAGGGGTGGAGATGCTGGGCCAGGACAGAAAATAAATAGACACTTCCAGAAAGGGAGAGGGCTATGACCTGGCAGGAGGAAATTGACTATGCTAGGAAATGAATTAGTCAAAATTGCTAGATAGTTTAAAAGTAGTTTGCAATTTTTTTTGTTTAAAATGTTTTATTGAGGTTTTCAAGGTAATATACAACATCATCAAACAGAAGGAAAGAAGTTTGCAATTTAATAAAACATTGTTTAGGGAAAGGAAAATACTGCAAGTAAAAATGTAAAATATTAGATTTTTCTGTGCTTTTATCTTCATTTTTTTAAGGTGGTAACAGGGTTGCTTTAGGATCAAACATTAACTTTTCAGTTTACTGAAGGCCCATTTACCCCCGGTTTACATTGACTGTGGTTTTGAAATTGTGCAAATTAATCTGAAATCGCATGATTTCAAAGCTGCATGTTTGGGTGTGACTTGGAAGACATCTGTACAAGTCGCTCCCAAAATCGGCAAAAGTAGTGCAGGAATTACTTTTTCAAATTGATGTGACACGGCAAAGTTGGCAGTGCACCAATTTGAGCAGTGCCATTGCTGGCAATAGGGTGCAACTTGTCATTTGACCTGTCAAATCGCAAGACAAGTCGCTCCAATGTGAACGAAGGCTAACACTACTGTAGTATGCTACAACAAATGTACTTTAGCTTCCACATAATAAAAATAGTTTCTGTTTCCATCAAAGCACTGAATGCATTTTGATGCCTTGGCAATAGGAATTAACAGCCTTGGTTAATGGCTATTAAGCCTATCCACTGTAAATTCTAAATTGAAAAAGCACATCAATGCATATCAAAGCACATGTCAACGCACCAAGAAAATGCACATTAACACATGTCAACGCACCAAGAAAATGCACATTGACACATGTCAACGCACCAAGAAAATGCACATTGACACATGTCAACGCACCTGGCCAACATAACAAAAAAAATGCACCTCTACACATACTTAATGCCTTAAAAGTTCTACCACAGTGATAAGTTTATAGGTTTGAAATCCAGAGGAATGTGCATTTTTTCCCTAAATATTTACATTTTCCTAATCTGTGAACAATCATACAATTCATGAGTTATGATTGCCTGAATATCTGAATTGCATAATTATCTAGAGATCAGACAGTTCTTCATGCAAATATTCAGGAGGGTAAAAAAGTAAGGAATCCATAAGTCTCCTAGTTCAAGCATCCTCATTTATTACAAAGATCACCTTAACTTACCACATGCATGTTATATTATATTTTTTTTGATATTTTGTATGTAAATTTTATTTGCAAAAAATAATTGCAATATATTTTTTCTTCCTAGTATACCTTTACCTTCTGTCTGTCAAAAACTGTAAGGTTGTATAAAGAGTAATAAAATGACCAATTTGAGGTGGAAATAAATATTTGTAAGAAAAACAATCTTGCTCATGACAAATAAAAGTTTGCAGTTAAATACATTTGTGATAAAAAAAACAATGTTTTTTTAAAATAACATAACAAATACAAGTTAAAGTGATTGTAAAGTTTTTGTTTTTTTTAATTAACAAACATGGTATACTTACCTGCTCTGTGCAGTGGATTTGCACAAGGCAGCCCAGATCCTCCTCTTCGCGGGTTCCTTTTTGGCTCCTCTGGCCACTCCCCCCTGTCAAATGCCCCTACAGCAAGCTATGGGGGCACCTGAGCCGAGCTGCAGCTCTGTGTATCCATCAGACACAGAGATGTCGTTCCGCCCTGCCTCCTCTCTCTCCTGATTGGTTAACTCACTTTGATTGACAGCTGCGGGAACCAATGACGCCACTGCTGTGTCTCAGCCAAACAGGAGGGAAAGTCCTAGACTCGAAAGAGATGGGGCTCAGGTAAGTATAAGGGGGTGCTGGGGAGGCTGCTGCACACAGGTTTCTTATCTTAATGCATATAATCTTCTGAATTTACAACTCTTTTAAAGGATAAGTTCACTTTAAAAAAAAAATAATACATGGCCTTTTTTTGCAGGTAGAAAAATGTGCATTTATAATTTTTGGTTGCAGGAGCATGTAAAGCATAGCACCAGCTGGTGCCATGCAGGTCGCCTGCAGATCAGTCAGTGTGAGTCGGCTTGCTATCTCGTACAAGGAAGCCGATATATTCTGATAGGAAGACTCAATGAAAAGTGCCATGGTAGTTCATTGAAAACTACAAGCTGGCAGCCTCAAAGGCTGCCAGACCTTGTAGTTTTGCATTCACAGAGGACTGTGAATGAGTGACGCGGCTGGGTTTTTGGAATTCTGGCAGCAGACAAGGGGAAAAGATCCAGGGGCCAGTGCATTCATAACATGTTACATGTTACAGCTTGAAAAAGGGTGTAACATGTTATGAAAGGTGAACTTATTGTTTAAAACAACCCCTACAGCAACACAACTGGAGGTTTGTAGCTAAGTGGTACTCTAAACATACTGATTCTACTTTCTTCATTCCTACACATTGTGGGGGGAATTCATAAAGGGTATCATAGGCACGCATTACAATTAGACCAGCTGCTACAACAAAAGATTTTGCAGCCGATTCACGTACTTCACATGGGCAGATGCATGAGTTGTTAGTGTCAGGCACATACTAGACACCCCTCAATGAGCTCCATCTCCAGCCATTGTGCCCATCAAAGGGGCAGGGGCATGGATGAGAAGTTTTGTAGTTGGATTGGGGAAAGCTTGAAGGGGAACTGAGAAATTTGTTTGCCATTACGTTTTCCTGGCTGTTGATTGACAGCCCATGGCAGTGGGTGGATCCATAAGGCTATTCATTTCAATGGCATATTTTGAATCCAGCTTCTGCCATGCATTGTCAAGTAAGACAGGGTCAGATGAGAAACTAGTCTCTAAGTTCTCCATGATGCTCAGCCTACCCAGTGACACAATTCATTTTCCAAATGTGAGCATTACCAGTTGTGGGTAATGACATCACCAGTATGCCTAGCCTGTTTGTTTACATTTACCTTTTAACTGAGGAATCACCTCACTGATAGCTAACTGGGACTTAGATAGCATGAGACTTACAGTAGATAGCTAAATGGGACTTTGATAACTAAATGGGGCTTAGGGTATATTATTTTATATATTCATGACAGCTTCCAAGCACACACATATCTCACTCTGAGTACAGGTGTACCACTGTATGCCAGCTGTAGGCTGGTCTTGATTACCACCAGTTTTCCAATCTGTGAACGGATGGTTATTCTTTAAGAATTTTTTTCTGTCATAGCGACATGTCTTTACAGTGCCAGCAGTTAGAAATTCCTAAATTTGTCCCGCGGCAGTGGTGTTAATAAAACTGACACAAATGCTTGCCTGACTTAGGTTCAGGTCAGTGGCGGCTGGTGGTTTTCTGTTTGGGTGGCAGCAAACAACAAAACCCCCCCAACCCCCGCAGCCTGCTGTCCGCCGGTCGGTCCACCGGCACTTACCCCATCTAGGCGGTGGGCATCTGAAGAGCATCCAGGCATCGGCCAGTGGCTCTTCAACTCCTCGCTTTGGCTGTGCATCTCCTCCCCTCCTCCTAGGCATCCAATAGGATCGCCTGTCCTTTCAGGCAATTGGGTGATGGGTATCAGACCCGCTTCCCAATTGGCCGAGCTAGATGGTGTGCCTGTGCCTTCATGAAATCTCTAGAAAATCATGAACTGGGCTACCCAGTGTGCATGAGGCCTTGTCCTCCATATCCACAAATTTTATTTTAGAAAATATTTAAAAAATCAAGCTAGCAAATTGTTCTCACAATTTATATATATATATAAAACAGTCAATGGGTAGGTTACCTTCTTTTCTTAATATTTCTGAGGAGTCAAAGCACAGTCAGGGTGGACTCCCAATCCTCCACTGATAATAATTAGAACAAAAGAGGGGACCAATGCTTCAATGCAATTTCTTCTTTTACTTCAAAGTATTTCAAACATATAAAGTGCAGGCGTGCAAGCCACTCTACATTATCGAGCATAAACTGCTCTTCCTCGGGCTTCTCTAGCTGTGTGTAATACACTGATACAAAGACATTCATTTATCCACCACCCAAAGAGAACCACACAGGTGTATAGCCTAATCATCCTAACATTTGCAATCAATGATAGTAAAATTAACCCCATCCTCCTGTTAATGAAAACTCCCTAACTAATGTATAATATAAACCACTAAGAAACAATAAATTATATACAGATATTACATATATACATCAAGTATTTACACACATATATCTATTTCAAAAAATTCTCGTCCCCATATCCTATAAAAATAGATATAGATCGTAGTCTCTATTCATCCCCTTGGGGTGAGGAGACTGTAATCTATGAATCCACCATACTTCCCGCTTCTTCAATTTCAAAATCCTATCTCCCCCTCTTATGTTGGTGAGACGACCCAAAAAATGAAAGATTGCATAGCACAACATCGTAGCACGATCAGGCACTCGCAACCCGGTCTTCCGGTGTCACAACATTTTTTAGAAAGGGGACACAAAGAGTCAGAATTACGCTTTATGGTATTGGAGGAGGTTCCTCGAGACAAAAGAGGGGGAGATAGGATTTTGAAATTGAAGAAGCGGGAAGTATGGTGGATTCATAGATTACAGTCTCTTCACCCCAAGGGGATGAATAGAGACTACAATCTATATCTATTTCTTATAGGATATGGGGACGAGAATTTTTTGAAATAGATACATGTGTGTACGGATAATGTATAGGTGTATGATCTTTTCCCATTCTCTGTTTTTTTAGATTCAATGGATGCTTTTTCGTTGATTCTGAATATTTTGAACCTGGTATATACTCGGGATGGATATGGAAACAAGGAATTGTCATATTAAAAATTCTAGATGTGAATCAGTTGTTAGAAATATGAAATACTGTAAATTTAGTCACTCTAATATGGTTGAAAACTGCCTGAGGTGTAAAATACTTGATGCATATATGTAATATCTGTATATAATTTATTGCTTCTTAGTGGTTTATATTATACATTAGTTAGGGAGTTTTCATTAACAGGAGGATGGGGTTAATATTACTATCATTGATTGCAAATAATTAGGATGATTAGGCTATACACCTGTGTGGTTCTCTTTGGGTGGTGGATAAATGAATGTCTTTGTATCAGTGTATTCCACAGCCAGAGAAGCCTGAGGAAGAGCAGCTTATGCTCAATACTGTACAGTGGCTTGCACACCTGCACTTTATATGTTTGAAATACTTTGAAGTAAAAGAAGAAATTGCATTGAAACATTGGTCCCGTCTTTTGTTCATATATATATACAGTGTATCTATCTATCTATCTATCTATCTATCTATCTATCTATCTATCTATCTATCTATCTATCTATCTATCTATCTATCTATCTATCTATCTATCTATCTATACAGTATAGATAGACAGATAGATCTATATACTATATATACTGTATATATAGATATAAAAATAGATATAAATTACATTTCTGTAAAATGTCATCTAGGAGATGAAGAGCAAGCTTTATATTTGCTGACGGGTTGCGTGGTTACCAGCAGTAGCTTTGCATCTCTGTTTTTGGCTTGTTTTCAATAAATGTTATATTTCTGAATGTAAAACTTGGCCATGATTTATTCTTTCGTACTGCTCATTATTCAGTAAAGAGACCTCTTACAGAATATTAAAGACATTTACTATGAAATTGATAAATGCGTTACAGGGCACATTATCAAGCGGTTAACACCACAAAAAAAGTATGCCACGTTCAGCTGAAATGATTTACATTATCTAGCTTTAGTCGGCCAATTTTTCTTATAATTGTTAATAAATTCTACTTTTAAGAAGCAATACGAGCAAGCACTAATGGAGGTTAGTAAGGGTGGAGTGAAATATAAAATTCATAGGCGCTATTTCTTTACTTGCCTGATTTTATGGTTTGGTATGATTTTAGGTTGGTACTTAAGCACAAACACTGAAAAAATATTGAATTCAAATGAATCCAACAAAATGTATCTATGAATATATTTGAATGGTAAATTAATTTTGTTATGCTTGGTTTTATTTTAATTTCCTTTTGTTCTGTACAGTATACTTGAAGAAAGTTTGCCTTGCAGTAAAAGGGCTGCTGTTAATGACCTCACTAAAAAAAAAAAAAAAAAAAAAAACCTGAAAATAAAATAGAGATACAGATACAGAGATAAAATAAGATAAAGATACAGAACTGACAACAGAACATACAATATCCACATACAGATACAGTGGGGGGAAAAAGTATTTGATCCCCCGCTGAATTTGTACATTTGCCTGCTGACAAAGAAATGATCAGTCTATAATTTTAATTGTAGGTTTATTTTAACAGTGACAGACAGAATAACAAAAAAATCCAGAAAACACATTTCAAAAAGGTTATAAACTGATTTGCATTCTAATGAGTGAAATGAGTATTTGATCTCTTCGCAAAACATGATTTAGTACTTGGTAGCAAAACCCTTATTGGCAACCACAGAGGTCAGATGTTTCTTGTAGATGGCCACCAGGTTTGCACAAATGTCAGGAGGGATTTTGTCCCACGCCTCTTTGCAGATCCTCTCCAAGTCATTAAGGTTTCAAGGCTGATGTTTGGTAACTCGATCCTTTAGCTCCGTCCACATATTTTCTATGGGATTAAGGTTTGGAGACTGGCTAGGCCACTCCAGGGCCTTAATGTGCTTCTTCTTGGGCCACTCTTTTGTTGCATTGGCCATGTGTTTTTGGGTAATTGTCATGTTGGAATACCCATCCGTGACCCGTTTTCAATGCTCTGGCTGAGGAAAGCAGGTTTTCACCCAAGATTTGATGGTACATGGGCCCCATCCATCATGCCTTTGATGCAGTGAAGTTGTCTTATCCCCTTAGCAGAAAAACACCCCCAAAGCATAATGTTTCCACCTCCATATTTGACAGTGGGGTTGGTGTTTTTGATGTCATAGGCAGCATTCCTCCTCCTCCAAACACTGAGAGTTGAGTTGATCCCAAAGAGCTTGATTTTGGTCTCATCTGACCATAACCCTTTCACCCAGTTTTCCAATGTTCATTAGCAAACTTCAGACGGGTACATGTGCTTTCTTGAGCAGGGGGACCTTGTGGGCACTGCAGGATTTCAGTCCTTCACAGCGTAGTGTGTTACCAATTGTTTTCTTAGTGACTATGGTCCGAGCTGCCTTGAGATTATTGACAAGATTCTCCTGTGTAGTTTTGGGCTGGCTCCTCACCGTTCTCATGATCAATGAAACTCCACGAGGTGAGATCTTGCATGGAGCCCCAGACAGAGGGGGATTGACAGTTACTTTGTGTTTCTTCCATTTGTGAATAATTGCACCAACTGTTGTCACCCTCTCACCAAGCTGCTTGATGATGGTCTTGTAGCCCATTCCAATTCTTTGGTCTTGGCCATGGTGGACAGATTGGTGGCTTTTATACAGGTAACAAGCTGAGATTAGGAATACTCCCTTTGCCCACGTTTACATTGGGCTGATTTGACATGCGATTTGACATGTCAAATTGCATTCCAAATCAGAGTCTATTGCTGGCAATGGCACTGTCCGAATCGGTGCGATGCCGACTTTGCAGCGATGCACCGATTGCCAAAAGTATTTCCTGAACTACTTTTGGTGACTTGGGGGGCAATTTCAAAAGACATCTATGCATGAACCCACACAGATGTCTCTCAAATCGCCTTGAAGTCAGACTGAAATGCCAGTTTGAAATCGTGCAAGTTTAGCTCAACTCGCACGATTTCAAACCTGCATTCAGTGTGAACCTAAGTTTTAAGAGAGTGCTCCTAATCTCTGGTCATTATCTGTATAGAAGACACCTGGGAGCCAGAAATCTTGCTGATTGATAGGGAATCAAATAATTATTTCACTCATTAAAATGCAAATCAATCTTTAACTTTTTTTAAAATGCATTTTGCTGGATATTTATGTTGTTTTTTTTTCTCTCGCTGTTAAAATAAACCTACCATTAAAATTATAGAGTGATCATTTCTTTCTCAGTGGGCAAACGTACAAAATCTGCAAGAGATCAAATACTTTTTTCCCTCACTGTATGTGGTACAGATACTGGACTGACCACAGCACATACAATATCTATATACAGATATAAATTTATAATGAACATAAAATATGTTGCATTAGCCCTTTAAATGCTCGTTCATTAACAATTTATCATAGTCAAAAAAAATAAATAAAAAATAATACAAATAAAAATATTTATAAAAGTTTGTAAACTGTGAAGAGACAATTATGAAACTCCAGCCATAACCAAAGTGATGCAAAATGCAGCCGGATATATTCTCCTGCACCACCGTATAGCCTCTTACCAAACAATTAGACCTTTGTGTTATAGAAGGTCGAACAATGCTTTGCCAAGCTCAGTAGGACAGAATCAGCAGTAGCAAAAACCTTCCAGTAAGGCTTTATAAGGCATTAATGTGGTTGTAAACTGTTTTACACCACTTTTCCCTACAGGTAAGCCTATAATAAAGCTTACCTGTAGGTACTGGAAATATCTCCTAAACCTGCACGGTTTAGGTTATATTTACCATATACGCTTGCGCTGACATCATCGGTGCATGCGCACTGAAAAAGGGGCACGATCATGCCGTTTCTAAGGGGCCCATGCCGTGACTGTCGGCTCCCACGCGCATGTGCGGGAGTGATGTCACGTGACTCTGGCCAGTCACAGAGCCGGAGTCTATGGCCCCGGAAGGAAGAGGGGTGAAGATGTTGGCGGCCACCAGCGGGGACATCATGGACATTGCGAGCTTTGTTTGCAGGTAAGTGGCACATAATGGGCTAGTATGAGATGCATACTAGCCCATTATGCTTTTACTTTGCAGGGAACAAAAGAGGAAGTAAAACCCATCAGGGTTTACTTCCTCTTTAAGCTGAGATGCAAAATATGTAGCCAAAGGAACATATGTTCAGTGATCAACAATACAAATGCTGTACAGAGGGAACACAATGCAATTGAAGAGAGGGAAAACCTGCGGCAGGAGATCTTCAGCTCAAAGTAAATGTTTGATCAGTCTATAACTGTCAGTTTTGTCGCTGTACAGCAAGAACACAATATAACTGGCAATGAAGTGGCAGTAAACCATGGTAGGGGATCTGCCATACAACATGAATATTAACCATTTCAATACCGGGCACTCCCCCCTCCTACCCAGGCTAATTTCAGCTTTCAGTGCTGTTGCACTTTGAATGACAATTGCGTGGTCATGCAACACTGTACCCAAACTAAATTTTTATAATTTTGTTCACACAAATTAAACTTTATTTGGTGGAATTTAATCACCACTGGGTTTTTTTTAATTTTGGCTAAATAAATGAAAAAAGGCTGAAAATAAATGTGTTTTTCTTATTTATTTGCAAAATTTTATAACTGTTCTCAATATAATATAATTGTTCTTCATGAATTTAGCCCAAAATGTATTCTGTTTAAATTATTTTGTAAAAATTGGTGTATATTATTAAGTCTGTAGGAATGTTATAAAGTCTACAAGCTATGGTATACAGCTGAAAATTGATCAATCCTGATGTACTTATGATATAAAAATAAATATAGCACTCACAAACACAATAAGTGAAAAATTGTTAACCAAAAAGAAAGTCTAAAATACAATAATTGAAAATAAAGTCCAAATAAGGTGACTGAAGGTGCTCCAAAGTGAAGGAAATATAAGGTGCTTCAGAGAAATTTAGGTGTGCAACACCCCCTCATGTATCCCCACTCACCAGATCAAAACGACCCCCAGCTTTTCAGTCTGGTGGGTCATTAAAAGCTTGATAGAAAATCCTTAGTCAAGTGTGTCCAGGAAAAAATAAACCATTTTTTTTAAACCAGCAGATAACAGGGGGGTTGAGGAATCAGCAGAAAGCCAGCAAAGAGGTTACGGGTGAAGGGCAAACAATAAGCAATACTTAATTCAGGGTGACATAATAATGACACCTTCTTACTCACCACAATAGGATTAACAAATTTATTAATTAAGGCTTATTTTAAATAATGGTAGAACACTAAGTCCAGTATTACCAAATAGACCCTCTGTTCTGTTTAGTAGCATCCCCTGCCTCAATGACAGAATAGCCCCAAATCTGGTTGAGAAGCCAATACAGCCTCAATTTTTGGAAGGGCTACAGGATTTTTTCCCTGTAGGAGGTGTGTGGCCTGCAGGTATGTGGGCTCTGGTGCATCCAGGGCTTCTTCTCTCAGCTGTGCATGCATCAGGCACACCTATACCATTCATGATTTTGTTACCCATTACACACATAATGTTGTTTATTTACTCTAATGCCACTGTGGCCTGCAGTATATTGGTAGGACCATGTGGGTGCTGCAGACTAGAGTGGGTGAGAATATTACAAGCATTAAGAATTTTTTTTAGAGGGAATAGCCTCTCTAAGAATCATACCTTAGTATACAAATGGATCCAAAAAGCCTTAAAGTATTAGGGATTGATAAGTTTGCGCCCCATTGGAGGTGCAGTAACAATAGGGGTAAGATCTCTGGGACAGAAACTAAATGGATATATATTTTGAAGACTTATAGTCCATTATGATTAAATATTGAATGGGATATTAACTATTTCATTAATAAGAGCTAGGTGACTGTCTTCCTGTAAAGGTGCAGTCTAATCTCAGTGGGTGTTGATAGTAAGGTGTAAAAAAAACAAGACAGAAATCAACAGGTTGAACAATACCCTGAAGATAAAAACAAAAGTCCAGGTTGAAGAAGATTTTTTCACACAGTACTTTTTTCACTTTTCACTTTTGTATATCTTGTTTTTGCTTCTCAGTGCTGCAGATTTCCTTTAGTCTCTTCCAGCTACTTATAGTGCACATGCCCTTGCCAACATGTGGAGGGAGGGGGTTTGCTGGTAGTGACAATGGTGGATCATGCCTGCTGCACCAGGGGTGCATTTGATGGGCTAACAACACAGCAACAGTGTGTTGGAATCCCACTCGTTAGTTCTGAATGGCCGTTCAGTACTAGGACTGTTAACCCTTTACCTGGACACTGGAACAATTATAGACCCCACAACCTCAGTACTGCCTTATTACCATCATTTGATAAATAATTCCAGATTGATAATCATCTAATACGTACCTTGTGTGGGGCCCAGGACTGCTCGGTGCCTCATTTGAACATTAGGAGTGTAATTATGCACCCAATGGTACTTTTCTAATGATCTGGTTCCTCATATAACGGCATTACCAGATTTGTGATTAAGGGAGTAGGACGGCACCAGCACTCTTTCCTCTAATCTCTTTACCCTCCTAATTGTCTCAGCTCTTACCTGATCCCTTCCAAATTTGCATCTTAGCCCCACCTAGCATTATCAGCTTGTGAATGGCCCCACTATATTCAATTTGCTAAGAGTCAGGAGGGACTGAGACAATTGCTCGGATTAGGCTAGCGGTATTATTGTTACATGTAAGTTTTGTTTGTTTGTCTGTGTCCGCAAGATTTGTAGCTACTGGCAATAATTTTGCAATACCATTAACTATGTGCACCTTATTGTTTTAAAATTAATAACCTGTAATGCTTTTTAATTAATTGTACCCCTGATGATTCTGTTGCATAAAGTAACTCCTTTCAGGGCCCGTCTCTAAACGGTCTGTTTTACCATACCCTTTTCCCCTTCCTTTCCTTTTTTGTGGTCTATACATGCATATGGTTACAGCAACAGTACCATAATTGGTACAGGGTTGAGTATCGGTCATTATTACCATACGACCAGATACAGGTGAATACTCGCGCATTTCCATCCCCCCCAACCCTTTCCCTATACCCCTTTGTGACAACACAGCAGCCCAGTTGGGAGAAAGGTATCACCCCATAACAGAAATTGACCTTCATATCATAATTACCAGTTATTCGATTAATGAAACCTCGTATTTATCCCTTTCATGCCTAAGCCTATCTCTGACATTTGGTGTTTACAAGTTAAAATCCGCATTTTTTGCTAGAAAATTACTTAGAACCCCTAAACATTATATTATTGCAATATTTTATGTCACATGGTATTTGCGCATCGGTGTTTTAAACACAACTTTTTGGGAAAAGGCACACTTTCATGAATTAAAAAAAAACAAAACAGTAAATTTAGCCCAATTTTTCGTATAATGTGAAATATGATGTTACGCCAAGTGAATAGATATCAAACATTTCACGCTTTATAATTGCACGCACTCGTGGAATGGCAACAAACTGCGGTAACTAAAAATCTCCATAGGCGATGCTTTAAATTTTTTTTATGGTTACCAGGTTTGAGTTACAGAGGAGGCTAGAATTATTGCTCTCACTCTGACGATCGTGGCGATACCTCACATGTGTGATTTGAACACTGTTTACATATGTGGGCGTGACTTCCGTATGCGTTTTCTTTGTTGCGCAAGCTCGCAGGGACAGGAGGGTGCTTTATTTTTTTTTTCTTATTTATTTTATTTATTTTTATATTATTAAATTGTGTTAAAAAAATTGAACACTTTTATTGCTGTCACAAGGAATGTAAACATCCCTTGTGATAGTAATAGGTGGTGACAGGTACTCTTTAAGGAGGGATCGGGGGTCTAAAAGACCTCCAATCCCTCCTTTGCACTTCAAAGTATTCAGATCGCTGAAAAAGGCGATTCTAAATACTGTATTTTTTTAAAATCCGGCGCCATTGGCAGCCGAGTAAACCGGAAGTGACATTGTGACGTCGCTTCCGTGTTTACATCCAGGAGACTGGAACAAAGCCATTTATGTTTTAGTCTGTGGCTAGATGCCGGAAGTGCCGGATTGTGGATAGGGTCTCCCAGTGGGATGGGAGACCCAGTCAGAGCGGTGGGAGGCGGCGGGAGGGGGGATGTCCCCTCCCGCTCCTCTGACTTTTAGCTGTATTGGTTGTTATCCCTGGAAAGCCGATCGCCCACTCTAAAAAATAGTACTGGGATGATGCTTGCAGCTGCGGGCATCATCCCAGTATAACCCCAGAAAGCCGAGGCGCTATATATGCATACACTCGAAGCAAAGGGGTTATAAAGATTGTAAACAGTTTTTCAAATTATATTAATGTGTTAAAGCTTATATGAAATGTTACTACAATGCAATTGGTTTTAGATTGGGTTTAGATCTAAATTTCTCACATAGTAGGGAAGCATCTGGAGTAGCAGAGATCTTAGGACACACAGGGGCCTAGCTTTGACAGCAGGTGCACGACACAAAGGAAGTGATTAGTGCGAGGCTTTTGAATGAGCTGGAACTAAGTCAGATCTCCAGCTCCACCGTCCACACACATACAACATTCACTTTTTCCTTTATTTAAGTTTTTTGATATTTGTTCGATAAAAAGATTATATAACCAAGGGGGACTGGCAGTATTCACAGTAATCCAATTATCTGTTTTAGAAACAAAGCCTTTTGTTCTGTGTTTATCATTTTTTTCTAACTTTCTGTCTGCCTGTAAATGAATTAGTTTTGTTAATGTAAAACGGCAACCTGATCAGAATACATCTTTGCTTAACAGAAATTTTTTTTTTCTGTACTATAGACTGTATTTAATTATGTTATTCAGTACACATTAGAATGATTCATTTAGCAATGTGATATTGCTTTGTCCATCTTCTCAATAAAGTAGAAAATAAAAGATTTTCTTTAGTGCAAACAGATGACAAAGAAACCAAATACTAGCCAGTTCACTCCCTGTGGTTTTTCTCTTCTTACAAGAGGCTTTCCAAAGGATTGCTTGAACAGTGGGATGTGATTTACAGTATGATTAGATTCTGGGATTGTCTATTATTTCTTTTGACTGATATTGGTAAATAAAATATGTGTACTTTGTTCACAAACATTTTATATTGATGTTCGATTCATTATTAGCTTCATTATGTAAAACGCACATCTCTAAACTCACATTTTAAGAGTGAATTGAGAAAGCAACCTTGTTATATTGGCATTGTTATTTCTAACCTTTAAGTAATAATCTAAATGGAAAAAAAAATCTTTCTTTTTTGTTTAAAAATGGCCACATTTAGTATATACAGATACTCCTTGTTTAAGGACCACTCGGATTTACGATCAGCTCTCCCTGCCCAAACAACACGCTATACATCATTGTATTGTACAGTACAGTACAGAATTTTAATTTGTGTTCTGTACTTATGCAAATTAATTATTGAGCTGGTGTTTTGTGTTTAGACCTTTTTTTCACAATACAGTACAGTACAGTAGTTAAGAATGCTTAAAATATTGATTACTTGTGGCTCCTTGTTTAACGACCAATTTGGTTAATGACCTGGTCGTTGGAATGGAACCTTGTCGTTAAGTGAGGAGTACCTGTACTGTATATTCTGTTTTATATTCATCCTTTCTAGTTAAATAAATTAACCAGTTTACTTACAATGATTTATTTGGTTTCATTTAATTAGATTAAAGAATAGGTAATCCCATCTACAGTGTACAGGTTGGGAAAATTAACATTAAATAATACATCCCTAAATCACAATATTGTAATTAGCAGAAAATTCTTTTTGTTAAACTGTTTTTTCCAGGTCATATAATTGTTCTCCTTTTTGTCCACACTGCATGGCACCATTCTGTAGGTGGAGCAGCTCCTCCGGGTGTTTCTGCCTATGATTTGGGATGTGGAGGATGAAGGTACATATGATGCCATGGAAATACTGCCGAAGAAATACCAGCATACAAAACAATGCCTCCTGGAAACAGGAAGCACAGGTAGCTGGCAAGTACAGTAAAACCTTGTATTGCGAGCATAATTTGCTCCAGAAACATGCTTGTAATCCAAAGTACTTGTATATCAAAGCGAATTTCCCCATAAGAAATAATGGAAACTCAAATGATTTGTTCCACAACCATTTATTCATAAGTCCCTCAGTTTATAGTCCATATAAAAAGAGTATAGCAATGCAATAGGTTGTGTAACCATAAAATGTCCATACACAAATGGAAGCCTTCACAAGGAGATTAGAAGCAAAATGCAGCAGGAGCTATAGAGTATAAAAAAGAAAAGAGGCACCTCTAAGTGTAGCAATATGGTTACATTTAATGAAGGTACAACATATAGCAACTCACATGGTTGATGATTAAAAGAGGCACATCTAAGTATGCAGGCATCCAAGGTAAAGCTGTCCACATAGACCATCCTCCGCATCACCGGCTCTCACCACTGTCAGTCTGAAATCGTGACCAGGAAGACTACCCTGCAGTAGAGCGATCTGAAAGTGAGGCTTGAACGGCTCATGGAGCACAGCGAGGAAGGGGTGACGTTGATGGCAGTGCAGAGGATGGTCTATGTGGATAGCTTTACCCCGAATGCCTGCATACTTAGATGTGCCTCTTTTAATCATCAACCATGTGAGTTGCTAAATGTTGTACCTTCATTAAATGTAACCATATTGCTACATTTAAAATCGCCTCTTGTCTCTTTTATACTCAGTTGTGACTTGACGCTACTCATATATCAAGGCATCACTTGTATATCAAGTCAAAATGTATTTAAAAATGTTGCTTGTCAGCCTACAAGAACTCCACACTATTCAAAACCCAGAAATATGGGCCAGCAGAGGTATATATTATCTACATCATCTGATTACTAACGGAACCCTCAAGACATTTGATACCCTCAAAATAGAATTCCAGATTCCAAATCAGATGTTCTTTCGATTTCTCCAGGTTCGTCATGCACTTCAGTCCCAGTTTTCACAGGCTATTCCTCAATCCACTCCCAATCCTATTATTTCCATAATTAAAGACACGGACCCCAAAAAGCTTATATCTTGTTTTTACAATATGCTCTCTAATCCAATCTCTGCAAAACTAGCATATGCTCTGAAACCGAGATGGGAAAGAGACGTTGGAGGGTTAGGGGATGAGGAGTGGGAAGAGGCGTTAGAAACATGTAAGCAGGTGTCGCCTAAGCTCTCAGATAGGTTGAAAAAAAAAAAAATGTTGCTTGTCTTGGAAAATGCTCTCAAACCAAGTTACTCTCAAGCCAAGGTTTTACAGTATTTGCCATTTACTGCAATTGTTTTACAGGAAAAAAAAGACACACATAAATAAAACCATTTTAGTTTGCAATATCCAATGAAGAAATACATTTTGGGTTTACTGATAATTTAAAGCATAACTTAAGTAAGCTGCATGTACCTCCACTCTAGTGATATTAGTTCCCATGCCAGGACTTTCCTCTTCTTCAGATCTTCTTCCTGGTATAGTTTATTCTACTCTATGACACAACTCTAGTGCATTACATGGGAGTTGGCTTATTCTGGCACCAAGGCATTCCCAGAATGTACACTAATGTGTGCATGAACAGTTCAATGTACATTTAAAATAAATATTACTGACAGACAGAAGAGGAGCTTTTATTATCGAAAAATCATACAGGGCCCCTTCTGAAATAAAAGCCCACCTGCCAGCAATATTTCATTTTTAGACTGTATTTCCACTTTAATACGTTTTCCTAAAGAATTAAACGCCAGCAAATACCATAAAACTCAATCATATGCTGAAATTTCCATGTTCTGTCTTATTATTTTTGCTGCAAGGCTCCTCTGCACTTAAAGTGGTATTAAACCCAAAAGCAAGCTTGTATTATATTGTAAATGTTATATTATTCTCTACTTTTAATAAAGATTTGATTGTGAAAAATATATATATATATGTTGCAGCTTTCCAATTCTTATGCCGCGTACACACGAGCGGATTTTCTGTCGGAAAAAACTTGGATGGTTCCACTCAAGCTTGCCTTGCATACACACGGTCACACAAAAGTTCTCTGAACTTTTGACCATCAAGAACGTGGTGACATACAACACTACGATGAGCCGAGAAAATGAAGTTCAATGCTTCCGAGCATGCGTGGAATTGTTTTCGAGCATGCGTAGGAATTTTGCGCGTCGGAATTTGTACATACGATCACATTTTTCGGATAGGAGCATTTTCCACCCAAAAAAGTGAGAACCTGCTCTCAATCTTTTGCAGGAGGGAATTCTGCCAGCAAAAATCCGATGGAGCATACACCTGGTCGCATTTTCCGACCAAAAGCTCTCATCGGTCTTTTGCTGGCCGAATTTCCAATCGTGTGTACACAGCATAAGATGTTGTGGCTGCATTAATTTTCTTGTTTAGGCTTTCTTTCTTTTATTTTCACCTGATGACCCTGTCACTAAGTTTTTTGTTTTTCAACAGACCAAGCTGTCTGGCAAATATAGCATTTAGAGGGTTGAGACAAACCATTTAAAGGATTTTACTGAATTAAACTGATTCATTCAGTCTGTTTTGTTGTGACTAGCTGTGATTGGTCGATAGCTCGTTTGGCTGTACTTCTATGGATCGCAGGAGTGCTGTTCATTTTGCACTCCTGTGACCCGTTTTCAGTAGAGAGCGGGCTGAAGTCTGCTCTCTGCTGACATCACAGAAGTCGGTCCAGGCTCCGCGTTATCACGAACATGGAATCGGGATCCGCCTAGATCCCTGGACCAACACATGGCTCAGCCTCTCAGCAAGCTGCAAGGAGTCTGAGCTGGCCGCCCCCACCCCCTCCACAGCTCAGCACTCCAGTGAGCGAGGAGGGCACAGAGCAGACAGCTGTGACTGACAGGCTGCAGTTTTCTGCTCATGGAGCTGTGAGAACCGAACAATCAGAGGTGTTCGCTCAGTTCTCAGTAGGCATGTGCAGATGAAAAAAATGTGTTTTGTTTTTACCCGTTATTTACATAAATTTGTTTAGTTAAATCTGTTTCATTTGTTTCATTAATTTTCAGGATTTGTTTTGTTTATTCGTTTTCAGATCGATTTGAAATGTTTTGTAATCAAATTTTAATAGTTTTCAAATAGTTTTCAAATCCGAAAAGTTTTCCAATTTGCAAAGAGAATAAAATAGAATAGAAAATAAAGGAATAGAATAGAAAAAAAATAATAGAATAGAAAAGAATATAACAGAAAATAAAAGAATAGAATTTAATAGAGTAAAACAGAACAAACTAGGATAGAAAATAAAAGAACAGAATAAAATGGAATAGAATAAAATAGAATAGAATAGAAAGGAATAGAATAGAATAAAAATAGAATAAAACAGAAAGATTATAACCATCTTCTGAAATTCAAATAGAATAGAATAAAAAAATAGAATAGAATAGAAAGAACATAACAATTTTCCAAAAGTCAAATGGAATCAATTTGAATAGAATAGAAAAGAATAGAGTAGAATAAAATAGAAAATAACACAATAGTATAGAAAAAAACAACAAAATAGAATAGACTAGAATAAATATAACCATCTTCCTATTCTAATCTATTCTATTCAAATTCAAATTGATCACCTAACAACTATTAACCAATGTTTATTGCTGCGTTACTTTGGTACTAGCTTATCATGTTGCCCTGTTTATTGTTCATAAATAGATAGTTTTCTAATTTCAATATGTCCTCCTTTATTTTACAACCTTATTGGAGACTTGCCTACTAGTTTTCATCAGCTGCATGCTGGAGGCGGGCCCCATACATTTCGCTGTTCTACAGTTACTTTTCCAGAAAGACTCGACTTTTCACAGTTCGCCTTTAAGTGGCACCTTCCTGGCATCTCTCTGTCTAGTCATTGTGTTTAGTATCCCTTGTCATCCCATTTTAAAATCCACCCCGGAATTATTCCCTCCATGAGAATCATTTTCTAGAATGTTAAGGGGCTTTGTTCCCCTCACATGCGGATGGCGATTTTACGACACCTTAAATGTCTTAAAACCGACATTGCGCTATTACAAGAAACCGATTTAGCAGCAGAGGACTTTAATCACATGCACAAGTTATGGGTAGGCAAGGTCTTAGGGTCAGCAGCTGTCAGGGGTAAGGCAGGTGTCCTCCTCATTCATAAAAACCTACCCTGCGAGGTGCTAGCGGTCGAGAGAGAAACCGAGGGCCGTAACCTAACAACGAAACTGAAAATATGCAATCGAGAATGGGTCCTTTCCAATATCTATGCCCCAAATTCTCCTACTAAACCTTTTTTTCAAACATTGTCATCCCACCTTGCCCCTTTCTTACACCTCCCTCTTCTAGTGGGGGGTGATTTTAACTCTGTGATGCACCTACTGGAGGATAAATCCCTAGGTAAATGTACCCCAGAGATTTCACCTTCATCACTTACTATCCCATTGACACATTTTGCAGATGGTCTTCAGTTAGTGGACCTATGGAGACTGGCCCACCTCATAGGGAAGGAATACTCATTCTTCTCTCAACCTCACCACTCCCTATCTAGAATCTACTCTCTTCTGTAACTCCACTTTACTGAAATACACCTCCGATTCTCACATCCACAAGATAGCTATCTCTGACCATGCCCCCATCTCAGTCAGTCAGACTTTTCACTGCCAAATCCAGTCAATACCTGGCTCTTCCCATCATATCTGTTTAACAATCAAGATCTATTGAAGACCATCACAGGGGCTTGGTCAGAGTATATGGACACCAATTCTGCACACATAACTGAACCTTTTTCTGGGAGGCAGGGAAAAATGATTGCCTTTTCCGCCGGCTACAGAAAAAATGTTAACAAACTATATCATGCTGCTAGTAAAACTCTCCGTTGTGCCCAAACACGGCTCTCACAGCAAAATTCGACAGAGCAAAGAAAGATATGGCATGAAGCCCTAAAGATACTCATATAGTTACATAGATACATAGTAGGTGAGGTTGAAAAAAGACACACGTCCATCAAGTCCAACCTATGTGTGTGATTATGTGTCAGTAATGGTAAGCTCTCCACGTCCCCCAAAGACATCAACCTTATTCTAGAGCATATTCTATGGTCCCGATCCCATCGACGCTGCTGCGGCGCAGGCCTTCCTGGAGCAGGCTCCCCTCCCACAGGTTGATCAAACACTACTAGCACATTTTAACGCCCCGGTTACAGTGACGGATGTTTTGTCTGCCATCACCTCTTTATCAAACGGGAAAGCTCCAGGGCCCGACGGGTATACATCAGAGTTTTACAAACTGTCGGCTATCACTGTAGCTCCGACCCTAGTCTCCATCTACCAGTCAATCATAGATGGGGGCCAATACCTCCCCTCTGGCTTTCAAGCCCCCATCAAATTAATTCCTATGAAAGGCAAAAACCCCATGGAACCAGATCCCTACCACCCCATATCCCTGCTAAACCTAGAATCTAAAACTCTATCCAAAATCATAGCCAACAGGCTGGCCTTAATTATGCCCACCCTAATTCATCCCTCTCAAGCAGTTTTTACCCCAGGGCACTCTGCCACCTCTAATGTTCGAAAGGTCCTCACCGTTCTAGAACAGGCCAGGTCTAATCCCTCCAGTGACCTTGCCACTATCACCATGCTGAGAAAGCCTTTGATAATGTGAGATTTCACTGGCTGTGATTAGTCCTGCAGAGTTTTGTTTTTTCTGGCCCCTTTCTCCATCTTGTCTCTACTGTGTATTCCGCCCCCTCAGCAAATGTGGTCGCTGCAGGACACATATCGAACAACAAAGGTACAAGTCAGGGCTGCCCCTTATCCCCACTGCTATTTAATTTAGCCCTCGAGCCCATGTCATGCCATCTTTTATTTCATTCTCGCCTCCATGGTGTTATGGTAGGGCATCAGGAGCTGCGTATTTGCCGATGACATCTTGATATTCACTTCCAACCCCCAGTCCGATATGCCCCATATCCAGGAGATATTGCCCTGGTTCAGGGCCTGCTCAGGTTTAAGAATTAATTACTCTAAGAGCGAAATTCTACAGCTGTCTCACGCACATCCTCCCCCTGGGCAGCCAACTCAATTTTTACAATAGCCAGATCTCACATAACCTATCTTGTGATTAAAATAGGAAAATTGCCCTCTTCCCTATATCACCTAAATTACCCCTCGGTCCTTTCAAAAATTGTTGGGGAACTGGATATGTGGGCAGACATCCCTTTAACCTTCATTGGAAGGTGCCACCTATGCAAAATTGTTAGCTTCCCCAAGCTCCTCTATCCGTTCCAGACCATTCCTCTACTATTACGGCATAAAGACCTCCAGAAACTCCATAAGTCCTTAACCACCTTCCTATGGCATGGCAGGCGCTCTCGCATCTCCCTCCAAAAACTTTATCTCCCTCGTAACGAAGGGGGGTCAACCTTCCTAACATCCGAGTTTACAACCTATCTTGCCACCTGAGAGTGGGTTTAGATTGGATAACCCAGGCCTCTAGATATTACAACTTCGAGGTGGAGGCCCAAATGGTAGACCCATACAGCTTAGCCGCTCTGCTGCAATCAATCTCTCCTTACATGCTTGAAACACAATCTGCTTTTACGAGTAACAGTGGTGGCTTGGAGAGAGATCAGAAATAAACGGAAACTGCCTCCATCTTCATCCTGCTACCTCGCCATACGTTACCATCCACGGTTTCCACAGGCACAGCAACAGCCTCCCATGGGCTATCTAATTTCACTTTTTGACCCATTCTCTGGTAGTGCTTTGTCCTACCCCCAAATAATGTCTCAATATGATTTGATTTCCCACCACCTCATCTATGCTCAGCAAGCAGTAATCTTTGTGGTCAATCTATGCCCAACAAGAGCCCAGAGGTTTCGCTCCTCATTACTGGACTACTACCTAAAGTTACACAAGATCTCGGATATTTAAAAACCCTTAAACTCTCATCTAACCGAACCCTTGCTCTCTGGCCCGTTTTCCCCCTGAAACAAGGACCTCCACACCATAGAAGCACTAGAACGTATATTAAACGGCTACAAAACCACTTGTGCTTTCATCACCAATAAGTTCTGGAGGGAGCAGCAATTTAAAATCCTGCACCGGTCTTACATCCCCTTCTCGATGTCCACCACCTTACCAGACAGACAGCAGTGCCCTTGGTGTGGAGTGCCAAGACCGTCTCTATACCACAGACTCTGGCTCTGTCCCCATGTCTTCTGCTTTTGGGGCCAACTGGAGAACCTTGCCGCCACAGTCACAGGGTACTAACCATGCAAAAACCCTTTCCCACTGTTGTTTGGCTGTCTAGATGGGCATTCTTTAGGTCTACCAAGGGCTCAGTGTGTGATTCTACAACGTAACAAAGCCTGGCTTGCTACCTGCTTTATGGCAGCCAGGAGGGCTATTCTAAAACAGTGGATCTCCACTACCCCACCAACCATTGCTGATGTGAAAACGGACCTGCTGAGCCTGCTACGCAAAGATAAACTAGATGTTGTCCTGTCACACCATGCCAACTCGTCTCGCTTCCTGAACAAATGGCACCTATATATCCCCAGGATTCAGCCTACCTTGGACCTACCTACCTCTGATCTCCCATATCAAGACTCTGGTTCTACCTCCTCTCCTATTCCACCCCCTCCAGACTGATGCCATGGACTTACCCTTTCACCCACTTACCCAATTATCTCTTATGCATTTTGAGTCCTGTTTGTCCCACAGTTTAGAGGCTCTAATTTTTCCTGTTCGATTTATCATATTTCCTGTTATGCATTATTATATCATGATGCTACCTTCCTATTTGCTTTAACTCTATTATGGTTAATGGTTGAAATTGCCTAAACCCAGTGCTGGCTCTTATTATGAAAACTCCTAGATATTTGACTCCTTTCCTTCCTTTCCCCTTCTCCCTATTATCCCCTCTTCCTCTTTCCCTATCTCCTTGCCCCACCCCTCACACTGGCATAACTCACTGTGTTGTTTTTTTGTTTTTTTTAATTATGTCCTGTTATGCTTCTTTATACTAGAATAACTTTAATATTTGTCATTGTGGCTAAATCTCTTGATTTTGTCATTTGGAAAGCCCAATAAAGTTTCTTGAAAAAAAAAATTTGAATTTTGGGAAATGGTTATATTCTTTCTATACTAATCTATTCTATTGTTTTTTTTTATTATATTCCTTTTTATTTGTTTATTCTATTCTATTCTTTTCTATTTTATTTTATATTATTTTCTTTTTTTTTCTATTCTATTCTATTATTTTCTATTCAAATTTATTCTATTCAAAATTCGAATTTCGGAAGATGGTTATATTCTTTCTATTCTATTCTATTGTGTTTTTTTCTATACTATTCTGTTATTTTCTGTGCTATTCTAAACTATTATTCTCTATTCTATTCAAATTCAAATCGATTCTATGTGAGTTTTGGAAAATGGTTATAGTCTTTCTTTTCTAGTATACTATTCTATTCTTTTTTTTCTATTCTATTATTTTCTATTCTATTCTTTTCTATGTATTCAAATTCAAATACATTCTATTTGAAATTTAAATTTAAGAAGATGGTTATATTCTTTCTATGTTATACTATTGTATTCTATTTGTTTCTATTATATTGTAGTCTATTTTGTTCTTTTATTTTCTATTCTATTTTGTTCTGTTTTACTCTATTATATTATATTCTTTTATTTTCTGTTATATTCTTTTATTTTCTGTTATTTTCTGTTATATTCTTTTATTTTCGGTTATTTTCTGTTATATTCTTTTCTAGTCTATTTTTTCTGTTCTATCCCTTTATTTTCTAATCTATTTTATTCTCTTTGGAAATTGGAAAACTATTTTTTTTTTTTTTTAACAAAAACAGTGGTGCTTTATTGTTGTAATAGATAATCAGTTACAGAATACCATTCAACAGAGTACAATACATTACATACGTAGATTACATTTTTGAGGATAGGGAAATTAACATGCAAAACCCGCAAACAATACGTAAGGTTAATAGTACCGTCCACCCTCCACCCTCCAGAACCGTTCCCTATTGGAGCAAATAAACGTAGTGGACTGAATGTTTCTCTACGAGGCCATCCACGGAGACCAAACTTTTTCGAATTTCCACGGACAGCCACGGTTTATATATGTCATTTTATACATGGGGATCACTGCCTCAATCTGTGCCTCCCAGGCTGAGAAGGATGGAGGGGAAGAATTTATCCATTTCATGAGTATTTCTTTTTTGGCATAGAAAAGAAGGAAGGAAATCAGTAATTTAAGATGATATGGCCTTTGCTCATCATCATGTATCCCCAGCAACGCCATGGCCGGCAAGAGCGGAATAGAGGTCTGCAATCTGGAGTTGATTTCACCTATAATCTTAGTCCAAAACAGTGCAACAACTGGGCACTCCCAGAACATATGTATAAATGTGCCTATATGGACTTTGCATTTAGGACACACAGGGTCTCTCTCAGGAAATATGCGATGGAGTCTCTGCGGGGTATAGTAGACCCTGTGTATAAATTTAACTTGAATCAGTTTGTCCTTGGATGCTATCACTAATTTCGGGCCATACTCTAGACAGTCCTCCCATCCCTCCCTATCCAGCGACGGGATATCAGCCCGCCATCTTTCCCATAATTCATTAATCTTAGGGGAATCTCTTCCCAGCAACGCATTATATAGAGAGGATAGGGGTTTAGACAAGTCTCCAGGAGATAGGAGATCTTCGATGGGGTCCGTCTGTAACAGGGGAGTTTGCGGGAATTGAGCCTTGGCCGCATGTCTCAGCTGTAGGTACCGGAACCCCATCCAATGGGGCAGTCCAAATTTAGCCGCAAGCTCATGCAAGGAGAGCAGTTGACCCCCAGACATTACGTGTTCCAACAAGGTTACACAGGACAGGACAGGGGTCAGGTTTTTTACGATAAAATCAGAGAGATTCCTAGTGATCACAACTCCAAGATATTTAAATTCCCTAACCCTTTGTAGTGGGGAGGAGAGGGGTCCAGAGTTAACCTCATCATCTATAAAAAATAGGACTGATTTGGTCCAATTTATCTTAACTCCCGAGAGTCCACCAAAACTGTCAAAAATACGCAGGGCAGTTTGAAGAGAGGGTCCAGCATCATTAAGGTACAATAATGCGTCGTCGGCATAGAGGGAGAGGCGCTCTTCCATCATACCCACCTGCAGGCCCAGAACGTCCGGTGCACTTCTAATGGCAATTGCCAGAGGCTCCAGCGCCAGGGCGAACAGGCTGGGGGAGAGCGGGCATCCCTGCCTCGTACCACGAAACAGAGTAAAGGAGTCTGAGACCCAATTGTTGGTGCGAACCCGTGCCCGGGGGGATCGGTACAACAAACGTACGCCGTGAATAAATTTAGGGCCGAATCCAAATCTACGCAAGGTTTCCCATAAGAATTTCCACTCAACAGAGTCGAAAGCCTTTTCGGCATCTAAAGAGGCAACAACCCTGGACCCTGTGTTGTCATGCGATGTTGCTAAGTTAAGGAATAGGCGCCTAATATTAATATCTGTGCCCTTGCCTGGCATAAATCCCGTCTGGTCTATACCCACTAGGTCTTCTATTACATGGGACAGTCGGGTGGCCAAGACCTTAGCAAAAATCTTGGCATCAACATTAAGCAACGAGATGGGCCTATACGATGCGCAGTCAAGAGGGTCCTTTCCTGGTTTAGGAACCAGTACAATAACCGCCTCATTCATTGAGTCAGGTAGGGCTGGCAGATTTGCAAATTTAGAAAGCAGTGAAGTAAACTTAGGGGCCAGTAGTTCAGAAAAATTGGAGTAAAATTCAGATGGTAACCCATCTGCTCCCGGGGCCTTCCCTCCCTTGAGATGTCCTATGGCAACCTGTATCTCTTCAAGTGTGATGTCAGCCTCCAGCCCCTCCCTTGCTTCCTCAGACAACACAGGGATAGACAGGGAGTCAAAAAAGGAGGACATGGATGAATCCGATGCAACATCTCTAGAGGAGTAAACCTCCTGAAAGTATTCTCGGAAACGGTCGTTAATATTAGCAGGGGCAGTAAGGATCTGGTCAGTATTGTCTCTAATGGAACCTATGGGGGTTGAAGGTATGTTTCCCTTAGCCAGCCACGCAAGAAGCTTCCCATTTTTACCACCATGCTCGAACACGCGTTGAGCGGAGTATAACAAGGCCTTGTCTGTCTGGGCCATTCTAGTGGTGGATAGGTCACGCAGTGCCTTTTTCCACGCCCTATACCGGTCCTCCCCAGGAGCAGAAACGTATTCAGCCTCCAACCTACCTGCCAGCGCCTCCAGCTCACTCAGGGAGCGAGTAGATTCACGTTTGAGCCGAGTGATACTATGCCCATACTCCCCTCGTATCCAAGCTTTAAATGAGTCCCATATAACAGGAGGGGCAGCTGATTCAGCATTGTCCGTCCAGAAATTGCAGATAGAGGCCATTAGGGGTTCCAACAGTCTCTCATCATTAGCCCAAAATCTGGATAAACGCCACAGGCGAGTCCCTGGTGGAACAGACAGTGTAAGTGTCAAGCACAATGGTGCGTGATCTGAAATTCCCCTGGGAAGCACAGATAGGTCATGCACATACTGCAATGCAGGGCCTGAAGCATATACAAGATCAATTCTAGATAGCGTTTTGTGTGAGGCTGAGTGGCAAGTGAAAACTTTCAATGTCGGGTACAAGTGCCTCCAGACGTCAGTGAGGGCAAAAGTTTCAGCCCACTGCCTGAGGTCCGGAGTGTCCCGAGCCGAGGATTGCAGCCAATCAAGTTCCACCAGTGGAACCATGTTAAAGTCCCCCACGAGTTATACCAATGCGGTATCAAATTGCACAGCTATTTGCATGATCTCGTGAAGGACCCTGCCAGATGCTGGCGGAGGAACATAAAGCCGAACTAGTACCACATTCTTATCAAATATATTAGCATGTATAACAACAAATCTCCCTTCTTTATCTGTTTTAACCTCAATCAGCCTAAACGGTAGTGTCTTGTGAACCAGGATGCTAGCCCCTCGGGCATAGGTGGAAAAGGTGGAATGATAATTAAGGCCCACCCAGGCTTTCCTAAGGCAAACCGTTTTTTTTTGCGGCAGATGCGTCTCCTGAAGAATACAGATTTGTGGATTGTGGGAGCGAAGGAAACGAAACACCAGGGAACGCTTAACAGCAGTATTAAGCCCCCGAACGTTCCATGAAATTACCTTTATCTCAGCCATGGAGTGTGATGTATAATGGATATGCAGTTATGTAACATACCAGACAGGTAGCATCCCAGTCCAGCCACACATGTATTGTTCTACTTAGCACTGTGTAAATGGTTCTGTTCAAACATACGTCATATCTAAAGCACCCGAAACAACAAAATAGTGTTAACAAAAACAAACCCAGCATTGAACCCCGCCCCCCACCCCGCATCCTCCACCCCAACCTAGGAATGCCTTGTTCCCCAAACATCAAAAAAGAACAATAAAACCCCAAGTTCAGGGAGCGTGAACCAGTGGGTATAGACCCTTAGTGGAGAGGACTGTCCACGTAAGGTAACGAGAACTCCGCCACCAGTAAGAATTAGGAGAGAAATAGCGTTCCAACCAACAAGGTTATTTCGGGCCGTCTCATTTCGGACCAACGTGGGTGAATAGATATGTGGATTAAACTAGCAGCACATGAAGAATAGAAAAAATGAAAATAAAATAAAATATGTTCTCTGTTTAGGATAGATGAGGAGGGTCATCCTGCAGCTCAGAAATAGAGGGTATGCCATACTCTAGGCAGACAATCTGGCAAAACGCTTTCTCCTTCTAATGCAGTTATCAATTGATTGTCTCCCAGATTGGAATTCCAGCATTAGGCAGTCATAATGAAAGGTATATATCACGTGCAAGTGAAAAAAGTGAACCTGCACTATGTGTAATGGTCACTAGAGTCCGCCAGTGACCCTCCTTCAGGAATTACTGAAATCTGAGCTTCCAAAAGAGCCAAACAGGTCATTGCTGCAATAAGTCAGTAAACATAGGTAATCTTCATCTCTAAAAGGTCCCAACATCTCAGGAACATCTTGTCAGGAGCAAAAGAGGTTATCCCACAGTAGATTCAAACAGTGGCAAGCTTGAGAGTAGATATCTCCTGGCACAGCCAGGGGCACAACACTTATATTGTATACTGACAGGGAGTACAAAAGGCACAACGGGTGCAAGATTAAGTCCCCTGTCAAAGTTTGAACAATCAGCGGCCAATATTCAGAGCAGAAGAACGGAAGAACATTTTGCAGCGTTTAACGGTCGGGGGGGCAATGATTCCAGCCATGCGTTAGCATCCCTGGGGGAGGTAAAAAATCTGGTAGTTTCCCCGTCTTGAACCCTCAATCGTGCTGGAAACAGAACACTGTATCGAATGCCCTTAAGACGCATGGCTGCCTTCACCTGGTCAAAGGAGCGTCTGAGCTTTTGAGTTTCTACAGAGTAGTCAGGGAAGATGAGCAGCTTGTTATTTTGATGGCGTATTTCTCCCTGCACTCTAGCAGCCAAGAGCACTTCATCCCTGTCACGGAAGTTCAGAAACTTTAGGATAAATGTGCGTGGCGGTGCTCCAGGGGGGCCCGGCTTGGGAGGAATCCGGTGAGCCCGCTCCACCGCATAGAAAGGTGAAAATTGAGCCCCTGGTAGGAGGGAACGTAGTAGGCCTTCAATAAACTCCGTCGGGCATTTCCCCTCAGCTCCTTCCGCCAGACCTACAATACAGAGGTTGTTCCTCCTATTACGGTTTTCCGCATCCTCTGATTTATATTCCAGTGCTCTTATTTTGGTTTGCAGGGCCCTTAAGTCTGTTCCATGAGACTCCACAGTGTCCTCCACCTGCCCCAGACGCTGTTCGGCATCAGAAAGTCTGCCCCTTATTTTATCCATGTCCAGCCTTATTAGACCGACATCTAATTGCACGGCATCTACCTTGGAGGTGAGGGTAGTAAGGGAGGCTTGGCAATTTCCTATAGCAGCCAAGACATCAGCCAGGCCTGGCTGTGTAGAGGGGGACTGCTCTGGCTGGGACGCCATGCTGCCACTGGCTTGCCTCCCGGGCCCCACGCGGCCTACACAGGCCGCCTCCGCCTCCACCGGTTCGGGGGGAAATTTCAACTTCTTACCCCTTCCTCTGGCTGGCCGGGATGATCGGCGGTGCATGTGAAGAAGTCCGTCGGCTTAAAGACCCGCTGCTGATGTTGCTTTAAGAATCTTCCACAAGTGAGTTGCAGGGTCAGAGGTGATCCTGGGTGCAGCAAGATGGCCGCTGCTCTAGAGACCAGGTCGGGGCCCCAGACCCTCCAGCCAGCCGCCAAAGGGCGTAGAAAATCCCTGGCAGTGCCCACAGGCAATCCGGTGTCCAGGACAGGCAGCCCGGGGTCTCCGGGGAGCAAGCTGTGGCAGGGAAATGTGCAGGAGCTGCCGCCGGGTGTACCAAGATGGCCGCCGCTCCAGGCAGAAGGTCGGGCCTCAGACCCTCCAGCCAGCCTCTATAGGGCACAAAGTTGCTGTGGTAATGTCCTTAGGTGGTCCGGTGGCCAGGGCAGCTACTCAGGGGTCTTTGGGGAGCAGGATGCAGCCAGGAATTGTGATGGAGCCGCCGCCGGGTGAAGCAAGATGGCCGCCGCTCCATAGACTAGGCCGAATACGTGGTCTGTCCTACAGGCCGTCCCCGGGCGGGTAGATCCGGCGATCGCGGCCGCGGATGGCGCTCCAAACGGCCGGATTAGTCCGATGGCCAGGTCGGGAACAAAGCGGGCCTGTTGAATACTGCAGAGAGGTTAGGATCGCCCGGATTGTAGCAGGATTGTATGGGCAGCGGAGCTCTCATCAAACCCGTCCTATCCCATCACTCTCCAGGCCACGCCCCCTGGAAAACTATTTGAATTAGAAAATTATTAGAATTAGAAAAGTATTCGAAAACTATTCGAATTTGAATTTCATCCAAATTTTTTTTTTGTTTAAATTTGGTACTATTGTAATTCAGAAATTCGGATACATTAGAATTTCTGAAAAAGGAAAATTTGTCCAAATTTTAATTCAGAACGAAACAAACCGCACATGTCTAGTTCTCAGTGTAGAGGGGCTGAGGGAGCAGATGCAGCATCGGACCAATGCTGCATCCACCTAGGTAAGTATAGATTAAAAAAAAGAACAGAAACCCATACTTTTTTTAAGACTTACAGGGGTGCTTATAATGATCAGTATTTATTTATGTAATACTTTTATCCCAAAAGGAATACAACTGTTGCTGTAGCTGCTTAAAAAGATTTTTTAGTGTGTCTAAATCTGCTAGAACATCTAATACTACCATCCCCCCAGATTTACAATGTTGCTGTCTGAAGGTGTCTTTGTTGCTCCTTCATCCAGAGTGTAGGCACCTTTTGCAAAGCAATAAAGTCCTAATTAGGGATGAGCCGAACACCCCCCTGTTCGGTTCGTACCAGAACATGCGAACAGGCAAAAAATTTGTTCGAACACGCGAACATCATTAAAGTCTATGGGACACGAACATGAATAATCAAAAGTGCTAATTTTAAAGGCTTATATGCAAGTTATTGTCATAAAAAGTGTTTGGGGACCTGGGTCCTGCCCCAGGGGACATGGATCAATGCAAAAAAAAGTTTTAAAAATGGCAGTTTTTTCGGGAGCAGTGATTTTAGTAATGCTTAAAGTGAAACAATATAAGTGTAATATCCCTTTAAATTTTGTACCTGGGGGGTGTTTATAGTATGCCTGTAAAGGGGCGCATGTTTCCCGTGTTTAGAACAGTCTGACAACAAAATGACATTTCAAAGGAAAAAAAGTCATTTAAAACTACTTACGGCTATTAATGCATTGCCGGTCCGACAATACTTATAGAAGTTCATTGATAAAAACGGCATGGGAATTCCCCACAGGGGAACCCCGAACCAAAATTTAAAAAAAAATGACATGGGGGTCCCCCTAAATTCCATACCAGGCCCTTCAGGTCTGGTATGGATATTAAGGGGAACCCCGGCCAAATTTTTTTTTTTTTAAATGACGTGGGGGTCCCCCTAAATTCCATACCAGGCCCTTCAGGTCTGGTGTGGATATTAAGGGGAACCCCGCGCCAAAATTTAAAAAAAAAAACGGGGCGACCCCCAAAAATCCATACCAGACCCTTATCCGAGCATGCAACCTGGCAGGCCGCAGGAAAAGAGGGGGGGACAAGAGCGCCCCCCCTCCTGAACCGTACCAGGCCACATGCCCTCAACATTGGGAGGGTGCTTTGGGGTAGCCCCCCAAAACACCTTGTCCCCATGTTGATGAGGACAAGGGCCTCATCCCCACAACCCTGGCTGGTGGTTGTGGGGGTCTGCGGGCGGGGGGCTTATTGGAATCTGGAAGCCCCCTTTAACAAGGGGACCACCAGATCCCGGCCCTCTCCCCTGTGTGAAATGGTAAAGTACCCTTACCATTTCACTAAAAAAGTGTCAAAAATGTTAAAAATGACAAGAGACAGTTTTTGACAATTCCTTTATTTAAATGCTTCTTCTTTCTTCTTTCTTCTATCTTCTATCTTCCTTCATCTTCTTCTTCTTCTGGTTCTTCTGGTTCTTCCTCCAGTGTTCTCGTCCAGCATCTCCTTTGTGGCGTCTTCTTCCCTTCTCCCCAGGCCGCTCTGCATCCATGGCATGGAGGGAGGCTCCCGCTCTTCTCTTCATCTTCTTCTCTTCATCTTCTTTTTGGGCCGCTCCGCATCCATGCTGGCATGGAGGGAGGCTCCCGCTGTGTGACGCTTCTCCTCTTCTTAAACGGTTCTTAGACGGTTCTTAAATAACGGGGGGGCGGGGCCACCCGGTGACCCCCCCCCGACGCACGGTGACTTGACAGGACTTCCCTGTGGTGTCACGGGGAATGCCACAGGGAAATCCCATCATGTCCCCGTGCGTCAGAGAGGGGCGGGGTCACCGGGTGGCCCCGGCCCCCCCGTTATTTAAGAACCATCAGAAGAGGAGAAGCGTCAAACAGCGGGAGCCTCCCTCCATGCCATCATGGATGCGGAGCGGCCCGAAAAGAAGATGAAGACAAGAAGATGAAGAGAAGAAGATGAAAAGAAGAAGATAAAGAGAAGAGCGGGAGCCTCCCTCCACGCAATGAATGCGGAGCGGCCCAAGGAGAAGAAGGGAAGAAGATGCCGCAGAGGAGATGCTGGACGAGAACACTGGAGGAAGAAGCAGAAGAACCAGAAGAAGAAGAAGATGAAGAAAGATAGAAGAAAGAAGAAAGAAGAAGCATTTAAATAAAGGAATTGTCAAAAACTGACTCTTGTCATTTTTAACATTTTTGACAGTTTTTTAGTGAAATGGTAGGAGTACTTTTGTACCCCCTTACCATTTCACACAGGGTGGAGGGCCAAGATCTGGGGGTCCCCTTGTTAAAGGGGGCTTCCAGATTCCGATAAGCCCCCCAGACCCCCAGACCCCCACAACCACCGGCCAGGGTTGTGGGGATGAGGCCCTTGTCCTTATCAACATGGGGACAAGGTGTTTTGGGGGGCTACCCCAAAGCACCCTCCCAATGTTGAGGGCATGTGGCCTGGTACAGTTCAGGAGGGAGGGCTGCTCTCTCACCCCCCCTCTTTTCCTGCGGCCTGCCAGGTTGCGTGCTCAGATAAGGGTCTGGTATGGATTTTCGGGGGGACCCCACACCGTTTTTTTTTTTTTATTTTGGCGCGGGGTTCCCCTTAATATCCATACCAGACCTGAAGGGCCTGGTATAGAATTTAGGGGGACCCCCCACGTCATTTTTTTTTTTTAATTTTGGCCGGGGTTCCCCTTAATATCCATACCAGACCTGAAGGGCCTGGTATGGAATTTAGGGGGACCCCACGTCATTTTTTTTAAAATTTTGGTTCGGGGTTCCCCTGTGGGGAATTCCCATGCAGTTTTTATCAATGAACTTCTATGTGTATTGTCGGACCGGCAATGCATTAATAGCCGCAAGTAGTTTTAAATGACTTTTTTTCCTTTGAAATGTAATTTTGCTGTCAGTAAACACGGGAAACATGCGCCCCTTTACAGGCATACTATAGACACCCCCCAGCTATGAAATTTAAAGGGATATTACACTTTTATTGTTTCACTTTAAGCATTAGTAAAATCACTGCTCCCGAAAAAACGGCCGTTTTTAAAACTTTTTTTGCATTGATACATGTCCCCTGGGGCAGGACCCAGGTCCCCAAACACTTTTTATGACAATACCATGCATTTAAGCCTTTAAAATTAGCACTTTTGATTTCTCCCATAGACTTTTAAAGGGTGTTCCGCAGCATTCGAATTTGCTGCGAACACCCCAAATTGTTCGCTGTTCGGCGAACTTGCGAACGGCCCATGTTCGAGTCAAACATGAGTTCGACTCGAACTCGAAGCTCATCCCTAGTCCTGATATACACTATGTGCTGGCCCCTCTTACATTCCCACTTATTTATATGTCATTCACCTACATTTTAAAGGGCTAGTTCACCTTTAAAAAAAAAAAAAAAAAAACTCACACTATGGAAGTTTCTTTTTGATATTTATATATGAGGAGGCTACATCTTTGAGCAGTGTTTGGACCTTGCAACCTGACCTGAAATCCATTTTGATGATTCAAAAGCATGTATTGACCAAACTTAATTGCTAGATCACACGTTCTGAGGTGAGCGGCCATTACCTTGGGGTGGGGAGCACCTGAGTGTAATCACTGCTGAAGATCGCTATATTCACAGTCACCTATCAAGTCACGTTTAGTATCTCTATATTAAGGACGCTGAAAACTGATCCTGGGTGGTCAGAGTATCACGGATCTATATGTACCTGAGCACTTTATGGATCACTTTTGTATCAATATTTATATTTTATGAAATGTGTGTATATTCACGCTATATAATGTTGTAAGCTGTATGACAACATTAGTGGCATATATAATATTATTTCATCCTTGGATATAATTTTATAGGCACATCACTATAGTTAACAATTTTGTTTTTTAGGTTGTTGCTGCAGGTTCAGCTGATCATTAAAGGGACAGTGCAGCACATGATTTATCTATTTATCTTTGAATATCACACGTTAGTATGGGACGTGATTAATGCTAGCAGCTCTCATCATACTATTACAAAATAGGGGAAGTTCGATTTGGTAGCTCGCAAGACCTTTACTATTTTTACTGTATGTATATACCATAGTTTGTGGACTCTATAACTTTTCTACATACTACATATTATACACTAATTTGGGTTATTTTCACCAAGGAAATGTAGCAAAATACATTTTGACCTAAATTTATGAAGAAAGGTTATTTATTTTCAAACATTTTATGCGGTGATTAAATACCACCAAAAGAAAGCTCTATTTGTGTGGAAAAAAAAAGATAACGATTTCTTATGGGTATAGTGTTGCATGACCGCAAAATTGTCATTCAAATTACGACAATGGTGAAAGCTGTAAAATTGGCCTGGACAGGAAGGGGTAAAAGTGCCTGGTACAACATGTTGTGGTTACCTCTTCACAAACCTTATTTATTTTAAAACATAGGTTAGTATATTTTTAGCAATCCCTCACAATTGGAATTCTGCAGGGTAAGGAAATGCAAAGTAATCTCTCCACTCCTAGAATATGTTTAACCCACAAACATATTTTGGACATCTACGTAAAGAAGACAAACATTACTCCTTGGTTATTTGGCTTCAATTCATCCCCACTACATTGACCTGAGGCATAAATGATTGTATATTTTCCCAACATTCATGTGGTTTTGGTATGTGCCAACTTCAAGACATTTATATATCATAGATTGTTTGCATGTGCTGGAGAACCATTTAACAGAGAAGCTAGCACCCAACCTTCAGACAGCACACACCGATTACTTAACAATGGAAAATAATACAAATAAATGGAGCACCGCTGAGGATAATGTATCTTCCCCAGTGTGACAGAATGTCTAAATAACTTTCATCTCTGTTTTACAATAACAAACAGATAAGAGGTTACTGTATTTGTGTTAAGAATTTTCAGTGAGTTAAAAACTGGAAAAATCTCATCAGATTAAACTAAAAATATAAAAATAAACAAAATTATTACTTATCATTTGGATCTGTATTCCTTTTGCAATCACATGGATCCAAGACCTCAGTCTGAGGAATTGTTTACATGTATACATCAAATGGTACAGTTCAGATATCTATGGTTACAGTGTGGTTTGCAGTGTGCTTTGACAACCCCAACTCCTGCTGGAAAAAGTTTGGCAGTACTTTACATAGAGTGCAATGAATGGAATACTCTTAGGTCACTCTAACCACACTCAAATCAAGTAATGAGTGAACTAGCCAAAGTTCAGTTCACTAGACATTTACCAAATAATTCACAAACCTCAAAGCAGAAAATCATGTTTGAAATCTAAGGAAGCTGAAGCTTTCTCTGGCCCAGGTAGCTGGGCACTGCCATGGGTACATATACTGATGCAAAAAAAAAAAAAAAAAAACTTCTAGTTCAGCAGGGAGAAGATAGGCTTAAAGGACATGCATACACACTTACACAATTATTTTATATAAAATGCTTGGAGGATGCCTTAAACCTGCATGTGAAATGTCACACTTGTACAATGTGGATGAGAGTAGTATCATTAGTAATAATCAGCATGGATTTATGAAAGGTTGTTCTAGCCAAACCAATCAGTTAACATTCTATGAGAAAGTGAGCTGCCATCTAGATACAACTAGGTCTATTCCCCAATAGACGCTTAAGTTACAAACTGGGGTCTGTAGGCAAGGACCATAGACTTTGTTCTTGAATAGAAAACTGGTTTTCAGGGGTGCATCCAAAGGGTGGTGATAAATAATGTGTATTCAGACTGGTCTGGAGTAGTAAGCTCTGTCTTGGGAGCACTTTTGTTTAACTTCATAAATTATATAGAGGTTGGTATAAATAGCGCAATCGCAGTGTTTGCTGACAACACAAAAATAAGTAGGGCAATATATTCACAGCACGATATAGAAACTTTACTGGGGTGGGCAACTAAATGGCAAATGAGGTTTAATGTTGATAAATGTAAAGTAATGCACTTGGGGGCTAAAAATATAAATGAAAGTTACTCGTTAGGGGGAGAACCTCTGGGGAAGTCGAGGATGGAGCAAGATCTGGGGGTCCTGGCATGCAATGTCAAGCTGCAGCAAGCAAAGCTAGCAGACAATTAGCATGCATTAAAAAGGGAATTTATTCCAGAGATGCCACTTTATAAAACTCTGGTACGGCCTCATCTGAAGTATTCCATCCAGTTCTGGTAACCAATCCTCAGGAAGGATGTGCTGGAGTCCAGAGAAGGGCAACAAAATTAATAAGGGGACTGAAGGACTTCAGTTATGAGAATTGACTGCAAGCACTAAGTATTCTCCCTGGAGAAGAGACGTTTATGAGGAGATAAGATAGCGATATACAAATACCTCAATGGTAATCCAAGCATAGGTAAAAAAACTATTCAGTCTGAGGGAGTATAAGAAGACACATGGCCACTCAATAAAATTGGAGTTTAACCTTAAGCTGCGTAGCAGGTTTTTCACTGTCAGGGCGGCAAGGATGTGGAGCTCCTTTCCACAATCGGTGATGTTGGAGGGAAATATTGATAATTTTAAAAGACTCTTAGACATGCATCTTATTGAACACAATATACAGTTATATGAGAAATGATTATCGACATAAACACACACACCCGCATAGGTTGAACTGGATGGAATAGTGTCTTTATTTAACCTTACCAACTATGAAAATATGTAACTAAGTACTAAGGGATGAGTGACATTTAAAAAAAAAAATAAAACATATCATGGCAAAATAAATACCACGAAAAAATAAAACAACATTTTATGACAGCTTCATTGCATGATTGGCATGGATCCACATTGCTGGATGACATGATTGATGGTAGATTCACATCATGTTTTTTTTTTAATTTTTAAATAAGGTATTTAAATGAGTAACTCAATTTTTCATCACATACTCATTCACAAGAGGGCAGAGCAGATATTTGGGGGACCCAAAGTTTTAAGGGGAGAATCCGGATTACAATTTTCCTCCTGCAGACTCACTCATATTACTGGTATTAATACCACCTATACATGAATGACTAAAGCCCCATACACATTATTAGATTTTCTGCAGATTTTTGTCTTCAGATTTACCAAAACCATGTAGTGCAAGGGCCTGCCTAAATGCACACAAATTGAAACTCTTAAGATTTGACCTCATATTATATGGTTTTGGTAAATATGAAGACAAAAAACTTCAGAAAATCTAATTGTGTGTATTGGGGGTCTTACTGTATGGTTGCAGCAGATTGAAGTTTAGAGGACAGACCAATTGGCCAATTAGTTTACCTATTCAGGCAAACTCTACATGGCCACAAACTCACATTTTATCCTTATTAACAACCGAAGGTCTTTCCAACCCCCAGTTTTTAACAAATAAATATGCAGTATCTGAATAAAGCTTTAAGGTGACTTTGTCACTTTAATGTAGGGGTGAGCTTTGAGTTTGATTCAACTGTGAGTTAGATACTAACTGAGCTGATTGCAGTTTTTTGAATGTCCAAACTAAATGTTTAGATTTGGTCAGTTTGCCATGTTTACCCTAACATCCATCAGCTGCAGCTGGAAGTCATTAGCGAAGTGGCAGTATTACAACTTGCTCCTTGGCTTGTTTTAAAAATATCAAATTAAATCACTTAATTTTTCTATACAAAATGGGCATGGTGTCCTCTCCCATAGCAGACCCATAGCAGACCCATAGCAGACCCATATCATAGGTAGAAATCTGGTATAGATTTTTAGTGGGACCCCATACAAAAAAATGGAATGGGGCCTCCCCCAAAATCAATACCAGACCCTTAACCAGGTCTAGCTGGCCATGAAATTGGAGGGGCAGTGAAAGGCAGTCCCCCTCCTATACTATACCAGGACATATGCCTTCCATTGTCTTTGAATTCTACTGCCCTGTGAAATAAAAATGCCTTATTAGTAGACATGGGCCAAACACCTCCCTGTTCGGGTCGCAGCAGAATTCCTGAACAGGTGAAATGTTCTAGCCCAAACAGCAAACACCATTGAAGTCTATGGGAGTGCCCATTTTGAAGGCTTATATGCAAGTAATTGGAAATAAAAGGCATATGGGGTCTAGGTACTGCCCTGGGAGATATGAATCATGGCAATTTTCTTTTAAAAACAATAATTTTTTCAGGAGCAGTGATTTTAATTATGCTTAAAGTGCAACAATAAAAATGAATTAAATATATAATAATAAATAATATATAATATATATAATATATATATATATAATAAAATATATATAATAAAAATTCCTTTAAATATATTGCCTGGTGGGTCCACTTAGTCTGCCTGTAAAGTTGCACATCTCTAGCATATATATATAACATGCTGCAGAAAAAATGACATTTCTAAATAAAAAAAAATGCCATTCAAAATGACTAGCAGTTGCAATTGCCAGCACCCGGGTATTGAGAAAATAAAGAACAAAATGACATCCCCCCAGTCCTTACCAGGCCATTCAGGTCTGATATGGGTCTTATGGGGAACCCCACGCCAAAATAATAATAAAAAAATGGCTAGAGGTCCCCCCAAAATCCATACAAGACCCTTATCTGGGCATGCAGCCTGGAAGGTCAGGAAATGGGGGGACAAGTTAGAGCCCCCACTCCTGAACCATACCAGGCCACATGCCCTCAACTTGGGGGAGTGGGTGCTTTGGGGCAGGGGAGGTTCTGCCCCCCTGCCCCAAAGCACCCACTCCCCATGTTGATGGGGACAAGAGCCTCATCCCCAAACCTGTGGCCAGTGGTTTTGGCGGTCTGTGGGAAGGGGGCTTATCTGAGTCTGGAAGCCCCCTTTAACAAGGGGACCCCCAGATCCCGCACCCCCCATGTGAATGAGTATCAGGTACATAGTACCCTACCCATTCACCAGAAAAGTGTGCAAAAAAATAAAAACAGGAGAAAAGTTTTTGACAAATCTTTTATTAAAAAAATAAAAAAGTATCCCTCAATGTAAATCCATTGTCAATCATGCCACAGGCCGGACCCGAAAAAACAAACAAACAACTCTTCGCCTTCTGGGATGCCTGACCACTGAATGCCTCCTCTGCACTTTGACAATACTTATATAGTTAGGAACAAGGCCACCTGACAACGTCACCTGCTGGCCCCACCCCCTTATGACATTACTGGCCCAGCATGCACCGATCCATGACATTACAGGGGGTGTGGCCACCAGGTGATGTTGCCAGGTGGCCCTGCCCTTACGTATATAAGAATTGTCAAAGCGCAGAGGAAGCATTCGGCTGGCAGCCATCATAGAAGCGTTTTTTTTATGGGTCCGGTGGGCAACGAGCGGCGTAATTGACAATGGATTTACATCGAATGACACTATTTTTTATTTTTTTAACAAAGGATTTGTCGAAAACATGTCTACTGTTTTTATTTTTTTTTTTCATACACATTTCTGGTGAAGGGTAGAAGTACTATGTACCTGATACTCATTCACATGGGGGGCATGGACTGGGTGCCCCCTTGTTAAAGGGAGCTTCCAGATTCCAAAAAGCTCCCCAACCGCAGATCCCCACAACCACGACCACGGTTGTGGGGATGAGGCCCTTGTTCCCATGCTGAGGGCATGTGGCCTGGTATGGTTCAGGAGGGGTGGCGCTAGCTCACCCCCCCACCTTTCCTGACCTGCCAGGCTGCATGCAATTTTTTAAAAATTTTGGCATGGGTATGGACTGGGGAGAACCCACAACGTTTTTTTTTTAACCGGCATTTTTTTTATTTAACTGTCAGTGGGGAAACACATTGGCAGCTGATGACTTATCAGTTGTTAAGGACGCCGCGGCCACCTTTCTGGCCCTGCTCCTTAACAACCAGTTTACACTGTGCCCTCATTGGGCAAAGCTTTGACCAATCAAGGCGCAGAATGCACTGTGCAGCGCTCAGTGCACTGTAGGGTGTTCGGCAGGGAGAACACCTGGTGAACACCCAGCAAATTCGGGTTTTCAGCGAAATGGCGAACAGGCAAATGTTCGGCCACAACTCATGCTTGCACTGAACCGTTTGCCCAACACTGCTTATTAGCCAAAATGTTACACTGATTCAACAGTTGGTGGTCAGGGCTTATGGTCAAAGTCAAAAAGGGGAAACTTCCATATCAAATTAACTGGTCTCAGATCGATCATAAAACCTTTTCTGGCAAAGAAGGCAGAGCAATTTTAATTTTATTTTCTACATTTTTTTCATCAATTGGGCACACTATTGCTTAATGATTTATTAAACTATTTAGAAAAACTGAATTAACTATTTGAAATAAAAGGAAGAAAGTGATATTTCTTAGATGTTTATATGGCATGTGTGTGAACTCAGATTTGTAGTTTGTATAATTAAAATCTGTTTTACTAACTAAAACTTCTGTCAGTGCATTTCATAGGAACATTAAAATATATTAAATATACTGTAGATCCCTGTTAACAGATATAACGTTCTAACACAATGTAAGGAAATGCTTTGCACTTCCCTCCCTTAAACCTTGCAAGAAATCTGTGCTGAAAAAATATGTAGGTTGCTATTGCTGGCTATAAAAAAAAATGTTAGTTACTTTGCTGTATCTGACTTAAACATGTTTTAAGTCACTGATCTGAAACAAGCAAAAAGAAAATTAGGTATTAAAGCCTTTGGGTAAATATGACAGCCAGGTAACTGATGTGTTTAAGAGAGGTTAGCAACTGTAGCCTGCTTATTTCTCCCAGCACAGTTTTAATTTATGCTTGGAGAGCAACTTAGCAAAGGTGAGCCATACCTGAAGGTAGAAACAAACCGCATCAGTTAAAAATTCACCACAATCATTCAATGGCCATTTAAATGATTAAAGTAAAAACTGCAAACTCTTTATGCATAATGTACAGGAAGAGTGGTCAAACATATTTGCAATGGCAGAGCATAGAACTAAAAGTAGTGATGTATACTGTATATAGATATATACAGTATATTGTAAGTGACAAGCTCAGCTGATATTGTCAGCAGTAAGTCATGCACATGACAGCAGAAATCAACCAGATGCAGGTCTGTTCCTGACTGACAGGACACCTCTAATGTGTTTCCAAAAGCAAAGAGGGAGCACATGTAGCTTTTTGGTGTTCTGCCAGCTGTCAGCCTTTTCACAGAGCAGCAGGCTTCCATAACACAAAGAGAAATAGAGAGATCCATGAGCATCAGTCAGCTCACATATATACAGGCCTGTTCACAGCTGAGATTAAAAATGTGGTCTGGCTACAGGGTAAGATGTGAACTTAGGAAATAAGGCTTTATCCTATCCAAGGTCTAGAAAGCATCCGCTTTTAACAGGAGAAATATCTCATAACCCTATCCTCATGACTTCTATACTCTGCTCCTTCAGGTAACCATTGAGTCAAATCATCTTTGAAACACTAAGCTATGTTGCATGACTGAAAGTGATGTAAATACCTTGCTGTTGCCCTTGGTAATCACTGACTCCACTTATCTCTGAATCAATAAGCTACTGTGCTTGACTGGAAGCTACATCTGCTTTGCTGTTGCCCTTGGTAGCCACTGACTCCACTCATCTCTGAACCAGTAAGCTACATTTCATGACTGAAAGCAACATCTGCTTTGCATAATCACTCATTGCATTCACATTCAAACCCTAATGTGTATGACTATAAGTTACATCTCTTACTAAGACTTATTATAACTACTGTCAACCACCAACTCACTCCTCCTCAATAAACTCCACTCCCTTGGCCTCTGAGAGTCTGCTCTTTCCTGGTTCTTCTCCTACCTATTTCAACACACCTTCAGTGTCATATACAACTCTATCTCCCTTGTTCCTCTTTCTGTTGGGGTACCCCAAGTCTCTGTCCTTAGTCCCTTCATATTTTCTCTCTACACTTCTTCCCTGAGCCAATTGATAACTTAATAACCAAAAATGACACCCAGATATATCTCCCTGATCCCCAGCTCACCTTCTCAGACTTTTTACCCATCAGAAATATACTGAGTGACATATCAGTATGGATATCACACTATTTCCTCAAACCTAATCTGTCTAAAACTGAGCTTGTAAAATTTCTTCCTCCTCAATCCCCCTAATGACTTTACCTTAGATAAATAGCACAATTTTTGGTGCCTCCACACACACAGCAAATTGTACACTTCACGCCTTCCAAGACATCATGCTCTCTAGCTCCCTTGTTACCACCTCCAATGCTTGCCCATAGGACTTCAACAGAACCTCAGTCATCCTTTGGAACGCCCTACCCCAGTATATCTGGTTAGTTCCTACCCTGTTTTCAAGGCATTCTTCGAAAACTCATTTATTCAAGGAAGCCTACCTCAGCTCCACGAAAAAACTGTACTTTGGTATGTTATCATACTTCGTACTTTGGTATGCAATCATACTGTCACCCTTTATATCGCTAAGTGCTGTGCAAACTGCTGGCACTATTGCTATTTAAATCCTGAATAATAATAATGATAATAAAAATAATGTCATATTATTGTTATAATCCAGGCTCTAGGACCTGAAACACTGAGTAAACAGAATGATCAATAACATAACACTGCCAGACCGTGTCTTACTTTAATATATATATACCCTGTTTCCCCCAAAATAAGACCTAGCGTGATTGTCAGTGATGGCTGCAATATAAGCCCTACCCCCCAAATACTCCCTACCCTGTTTCCCTGAAAATAAGCCCCACCCTGAAAATAAGACTTACAAGGACTTTAACTAGGGCTTATTTGGGGGGAAAGGGCTTATATTGCAGCCATCACCGACAATCACGCTAGGTATTATTTTCAGGAAAACAGGGTATATGTGTGTATATATATATATATATATATATATATATATATATATATAGAGAGAGAGAGAGAGAGAGAGAGAGATATCTAGATATATATTTATATATATCTAGATATATATCTATATATATTAAAGTAAGACTCGGGCTGGCAGTGTTATGTTATTGATCATTCTGTTTACTCAGTGTTTCAAGTCCTAGAGCCTGGATTATAATAATAATATGACATTATTATTATCATTATTATTATTCAGGATTTAAATAGCAATATTGCCAGCAGTTTGCACAGCACTTAACGATATAAAGGGTGAAAGTATGATTGCATACCAAAGTACGAAGTATGATAACATACCAAAGTACAGTTTTTTCATGGAGCTGAGGTAGGCTTCCTTGAATAAATGAGTTTTCAAAGAATGCCTTGAAAACAGGGTAGGAACTAACCAGATATACTGGGGTAGGGAGTTCCAAAGGATGACTGAGGTTCTGTTGAAGTCCTATGGGCGAGCATTGGAGGTGGTAACAAGGGAGCTAGAGTGCATGATGTCTTGGAAGGAGTGAAGTGTACAATATGCTGTGTGTGTGGAGGCACCAAAAATTGTGCTATTTATCTAAAGTAAAGTCATTATATATATATATTAAAGTAAGACTCGGGCTGGCAGTGTTATGTTATTGATCATTCTGTTTACTCAGTGTTTCAGGTCCTAGAGCCTGGATTATAATAATAATATGACATTATTATTATCGTTATTATTATTCAGTATTTATATATATATATATATATATATATATGGAGGAGAGATGGGTTTGCTTTAAGAGCATATTAAATAAGGGCATTAGCCAATGTATCCCATTGGGTAATAAATTTAAAAGAGCGAACAAACATCCTGGATGGCTTAACTCCAATGTAAAAATGCATATAAAAGCAAAGGAGAAGGCCTTCAAAAAATACAAGGTTGAGGGATCATCCACAGCATTCAGAATTTATAAAGAATGCAATAAGAAATGTAAGGGTGCAATTAGGTTGGCTAAGATAGAACATGAAAGACACATAGCGGAGGAGAGCAAAAAAAATCCCAAGAAATTCTTTAAGTATGTAAACAGTAAAAAAGGGAGGACAGACCATATTGGCCCCATAAAGAATGAGGAAGGACATCTGGTTACAAAGGATGGGGAGATGGCAAAGGTATTGAATTTATTCTTCTCCTCAGTCTTCACGAGTGAATCGGGGGGCTTCAGTAGCCAAAACTGCAGTGTTTATCCTCATGACACAACACAGGAAGCACCTACATGGTTAACAGAGGACGGAATTAAAATTAGACTTGAGAAACTTAACATTAATAAATCACCGGGACCAGATGGCTTGCATCCGAGGGTACTTAGGGAACTCAGTCAGGTGATTGCCAGACCGTTGTTCCTAATTTTTACAGACAGTCTATTGACTGGAATGGTACCAGCTGATTGGAGAAAAGCCAATGTAGCACCGATATTTAAAAAGGGCCCAAAAAACATCCCTGCGAATTACAGACCGGTTAGCCTAACATCAATAGTATGTAAACTCTTGGAGGGGATGATAAGGGACTATATACAAGATTTTAGTAATAAGAATGATATCATTAGCAGTAATCAGCATGGATTCATGAAGAATCGTTCTTGCCAAACCAATCTATTAACCTTCTATGAGGAGGTGAGTTGCCATCTAGATAAAGCAAGGCCCGTAGACGTGGTGTATCTGGATTTTGCAAAAGCATTTGACACAGTTCCCCATAAACGTTTACTGTACAAAATAAGGTGCGTTGTCATGGACCATAGGGTGAGTACATGGATTGAAAACTGGCTACAAGGGCGTGTTCAGAGGGTGGTGATAAATGGGGAATACTCAGAATGGTCAGGGGTGGGTAGTGGGGTTCCCCAGGGTTCTGTGCTGGGACCAATCCTATTTAATTTGTTCATAAACGACCTGGAGGATGGGATAAACAGTTCAATCTCTGTATTTGCAGACGATACTAAGCTAAGCAGGGCAATAACTTCTCCGCAGGATGTGGAAATCTTGCAAAAAGACCTGAACAAATTAATGGGGTGGGCGACTACATGGCAAATGAGGTTCAATGTAGAAAAATGTAAAATAATGCATTTGGGTGGCAAAAATATGAATGCAATCTATACACTGGGGGGAGAACCTCTGGGGGAATCTAGGATGGAAAAGGACCTGGGGGTCCTAGTGGATGATAGGCTCAGCAATGGCATGCAATGCCAAGCTGCTGCTAATAAAGCAAACAGAATATTGGCATGCATTAAAAGGGGGATCAACTGCAGAGATAAAACGATAATTCTCCCGCTCTACAAGACTCTGGTCCGGCCGCACCTGGAGTATGCTGTCCAGTTCTGGGCACCAGTCCTCAGGAGGGACGTACTGGAAATGGAGCGAGTACAAAGAAGGGCAACAAAGCTAATAAAGGGTCTGGAGGATCTTAGTTATGAGGAAAGGTTGCGAGCACTGAACTTATTCTCTCTGGAGAAGAGACGCTTGAGAGGGGATATGATTTCAATTTACAAATACTGTACTGGTGACCCCACAATAGGGATAAAACTTTTTCGCAGAAGAGAGTTTAATAAGACTCGTGGCCACTCATTACAATTAGAAGAAAAGAGGTTTAACCTTAAACTACGTAGAGGGTTCTTTACTGTAAGAGCGGCAAGGATGTGGAATTCCCTTCCACAGGCGGTGGTCTCAGCGGGGCGCATTGATAGCTTCAAGAAACTATTAGATAATCACCTGAATGACCGCAATATACAGTGATATGTAATGTAATACTGACACATAATCACACACATAGGTTGGACTTGATGGGCTTGTGTCTTTTTTCAACCTCACCTACTATGTAACTATGTAATATATATATATATATATATATATATATATATATATATATATATATATATATATAGTCCCAAGGCCACTGCACTCTATGTAAGAGGTAAATTCCCAATTCAGAGATTGGCAGAAAAAAATTAATACAAATATTTTGAGGTGGCTAGCAGAGCCAAGTGTATCAGCAGTGATCAGCAATAAAATACAGGTACTACATCTAAAGTTGTCTCAAAGAAATGTTAGGTCAGTCATAGCCAAAAACACCTTTTCAATAAGATATGTATATATATTTTAAGAGGAAGTTATAGAGACAGGAGAGGGGACCCATATACTGTTACCATCTCGGGGGTGTTAGCTTGGATCAACATGATTCTGAAGCTAATATAATTGTGCACATTTTGGAACTGCTGGTGTATAGAACTTCAAAGATTTGCTCATGTTGTTTTTTATATCAGTTGCAAGGAGTAAATTACAATATATTTTTGGAATTGCTGGATTGATTATCTTTGTTTTTTAGCAGAGTTCCCTTTTTTAGGAGATAGCAAGTCATATTACAAATTCCATTTCAGTTTTCACTTCAGAGGTGATATAAAAAAGCAATTGCAGGGTGGTGAAGCATGAATAAATCAGGTAAATCAACTATTTGCTATATTTTTATCCACTTGAATGTTTGATTGATGATCCATCTAAGATGAGAATCACACAATTTAAGAATCGAGACAATTGTTATATATTTAGAGGAATTTGGATAATTGAAAATAAATTGCTTCCCATCTGTTTTTCAAACTTACTCACTGATCGTTACTGTTTCCATTCATATGTATTAGTTGTTAAGGAGCAGTTGTATGTCGTTATTGTAATAGTGTGACAACACCTACAGTGAGAGCTGGCTATAGCTGTAGCTATAGCTGGGAACACAATATTGCATAGCAAAACCAGCCAGTTGTAGTGGATATCTGCCTTGCTCCACATGTGCACCTACAAGGGGTGAGTAATCAATTCAAGTTGAACTTTGTCCACAAACAAAAATAATTATCTATAATGAGGATTTCCTACAATGTCCTTAGATATAATGATGTCCACTCAGGTCTCCCTCCCTTTCAATAAAACCAGTTACTTGTTTATCACAAAAAGCGCTAGTGATGTGCTTTCAGAGATACTGGCCACTGCTGTTGTTGCCAACCAACTCATAAGTCTGTTGGTTAAACCACACCCCTAAGGGAATAATATCAAAATGCACAATGGCTTAGTGGTCAGCACCTCTGCCTTGCAGCACTAGGATCATTGGCTCTACCTGCATGGAGTTTTTATTTTCTTCCTGGGCTTGCATGTGTTTAATCCGGGTACTCCTCACATACGCCAAAGACATAGGTAGGTTTATTATCTCCTGTCTAAATTAACCCTAGGATGTGTTTGCAGGCATGTGAAGTAAGGGCCTTTAACAGTAAGCTCCTTAAAGGCAAGGACTGATGGGAATGTACAATATATTATATTTCAGATAGGAAAAACGTAACTTTTCTTCTGATGACAGGAACACTTATGCCCCGTACACACGGTCGGACTTTGTTCGGACATTCCGACAACAAAATCCTAGAATTTTTTCCGACGGATGTTGGCTCAAACTTGTCTTGCATACACACGGTCACACAAAGTTGTCGGAAAATCCAATCTTTCTAAACGCGGTGACGTAAAACACGTACGTCGGGACTATAAACGGGGCAGTGGCCAATAGCTTTCATCTCTGTATTTATTCTGAGCATGCGTGGCACTTTGTCCGTCGGATTTGTGTACACACGATCGGAATTTCCGACAACGGATTTTGTTGTGGGAAAATTTTATATCCTGCTCTCAAACTTTGTGTGTCGGAAAATCCGATGGAAAACGTGTGATGGAGCCTACACATGGTCGGAATTTCCGACAACAAGGTCCTATCACACATTTTCCGTCGGAAAATCTGACCGTGTGTACGGGGCATTATAGTTGCCTAAAATTTATCAATGGCTGTGAGACTGTTAATGATCCTGAACCTTCCCTTCAGCCTCTTCAACCATTTTAGACCATTGGTCTAAAATAAGATAAAAAACAGTGTTTTAGATGAAAACTGATGATAATTTATTGCAGACCTATTGGATAGCTTTTTAGGGATACCACTACATGCTTGTATGAATGTCATTATGTGCAAAACCTGCTCATTCCAGGATATTAGCTGAAATGTATCAAGTAATTATAGAATTGTTGCCAGATGTATATGCGCTTGTACTTAAACTTTCCACTTCTTTTCTGCTGCTATTTCTATGTAATAGTCACAGATCTCTGACATTGTGGCAGTCAGCATTTACACACTGATGGTTGCTATGGTATCCATTAACCCCGTGTAAAGAGATGTTAAGCATCTCCGGATACGTCTGGGTGAAAGAACTGCCCAAGGTTAGGTTCTTTTTTGTGTGTCCCCAGAGATCTCCTGTTGTTTCGTGCACTATAGATAATATAGCAAAGATTCTCATTTATTTAAGGATTCACTTTGTTTTAAGAAGTAAGCTGTGCAGTACATGTAAAACACACAGTGAAATGGCAAATCTTCTACATAACAATTTCTAGCATATAAGCCTAAGTAAAGCATATAAAATAAACATTATGACAAGCACTATTCATTATCTCTTAAATATGAAGTTCAAAAGTGATTGCAGTCTCAGAAAACAGTTGCTCCTTTGAGTATGGAAGGCTTTTAAAGATTTATTATTCTTCAGCTAGTACAAAGTGCAGTATATAATAGTGCCACTTCACAGACCAGCATATGGTATCTTATTTCATTATACTGTATATGGCAAAGCTTTACAGACAATATTACAGTTAGCTTAAAGTAATTTCATGAAGAGAAATTAACTCTACTTTATAAGAATAAAGGATCATATAGGGCTTCTGTGAGTTCAAATTGAAGAAAGAGAGAGAGGAGGAAATAAAAGATAGAGAGAGAGATAGGACAGACAAAATAATTTAATGATATTATAAAAAAATAATAATGCCTAGATATTTTAGGTAGGTCTCTATATTACATATTAATATAAAACATTGTGCCCAGATAGTCCGGGTAGGTCCACATAGTACTTAGTTGCGGCCAATCAGATTGCACAAAGATTGTACTACCAGATTTGAATGTGTATGGTGAGTTTAATATTAATAAAGATTAAGGTGATCTTTCAGCTTCAGTACTTTTGGAATGCTGCCTTAAAAATTCTGAACTCATGGGATTTTTTATGTTTCTTGGAAATGAAAAACGCCAATTGAGGTCAATCTGATGACTGTGGAAGGTCAAGGCTTCATTTTGGCACTTACAACACCATGTTTTTTTTTTGTTTAACAGTGTGTGCGCGTTTCATTTCTAATCCTGTAATATAAGTACATTATAAAAAAAAAATAGTCGTTGCACCATAAGGTGCACATGGTACTGATAGACAGCCCACATGTCTTGGCTATGCAACAGTCATACAACAACAGTCACTAAACCTAAAGATTGATGTGCTACAGTATTATGGATTCACACCATGCTCAGCAGTTATCAACAGGCAATGTGGGTTGAATGCATGCTATGTCTTTCTCTAAACCCATTTGGAAACAGAAAATAGTTTCAATGATTACTTTATTGTCTATATTTTGTTTGCTTTGTTTGTGCTCATTATAGAGTTTTTTTAACATTTTTTTTATTCTCTTACTGGGTCATAGAGGTCCTGTCATAATTTTGTAGGCTGTACTTATGCAAAATGTATCAACTATCCTGCTAACTTTCTGTGATGCCTCGTGTAACATTGAAAACTCAGGTATCAGGCGCTAATTATAGCTCCCCTCAAACAGATTCTTGCTGATAACTGCCAAGAAAGTATGATTCATTTATGATTCTGATTTGCAACTGTGCTTGTATTTCTGACTTTTTATATTGAAAGTAAATTTGTAGTATGAGCCAAGGGTTTGGTAAAATATAGATTTGGGGTTGGTTTACTAAAGGAGTGGAGCAGTTTCGCTTTGTAAAGTAAGTTTTCAGCTTGCTCAGTAAATGTGATGAAAATATACTTTGCAAAGAATACAGAATCATGTGCAAGGAAATTAGAAAAAAATATATATTTTTGCTTGATCATGATTGGATTATGAAAGTCAGCAGAGCTTTGCCTTATTTTTAAAGGTAAAGTAGAGCACAGCATTGTGTGATTGTTTTCTATTAGCAATTTGCCAGTGATTAGTATTCCTTCTTTTATACATTATCCAAAACAAGACTATGGGGTTGATTTGCTAAAGGAAAATAAACTGTTTACTTTGCAATTGAATTTTCCTTAGCTTAGTAAATGAGGTAAAGTTCAGCTGACTTCCATCATAGAATCACATGCATGCAAAAATACAAGTTTTTTTAAATTTCTTTGCAAATGATTAGGTATTCTTTTTAAAGTAAGGTTACCTATATTCTCTTGCAAAGTGAACAGCCTTTAGTAAATAAACCCATATTTATGAGATAATGAATAAAGTATGTGATGTGTGATGATGAGATAGATGACCCGTAGATCAGTTAGCTGCCTACATGAGATGAGTGATAAGCACAAAACAGATCTGGATGTAAAGTCAGGGAAATGAGATTTGATTTTCACTTCAGTGTTTAAAATGGATCATTAACTTCAAGACCCAAGGCACTCTACTCACACTATTAGCTCCATTGATCTGTCAATCATGGTGAACTTACTTGCATCTTCATGGTCTACATTTTCCTGATCCTTGTGTACTCCTTGGTTATGTAATTACTGGGACTGAAAACTGCTAATCAGAACACCACCAGACCAATGCTGTATTTAAGATGCATGCATTGATCTTTGTCAATGGATTTTAGGCTCAATTGTTTGACGTACCCTTTCTTTTTTGTTCTTCTTTAAACCAAAATGTCTTGTTATTTGATACAAACTTTAAAATGCAATACAAGCAGCAATTAGCAAAAGAGCATCAAACAGCAATAAACTGCAAACTACTTTGTAACCTATAACATTTTCCAAGTAATTAATGAAAAGCACCACTTCAATCTGACCAAGATGCAGAATGGTGCAATAGATCAAAGCCAAATGGTAAGAATGTTAAACTGATAAAGCAAAATATAAACAAAAACTAATGTGGAACAGAATTTAGGTAAATTTGTGTAATAAATAAGTCATACATTAAAAAAGGATCACAGGAAAGGCTTAGGGAATTTAAGGTTGCAGAGGTATACAACATATACCACGTTTTGTTCATTATGTTCATTAGCTGGAAATGAATAGCTGGAAACAGCTGTTAAACTGTAAAGCCACTTTTGTTAAGAAAATATAAATAAAATAACCCCCAATGTTATGTATATTACAATCACTGGAGGTACCTTCAATGTATGTTCTGTTCTGTTCTCTTATAAGTGAGAGGAAATTGGACTAATCACCTCAGACAAACTGGTAAATAAAAAAGGCTTCCTTTAATAGTTACATAGTAAGGCTTCCTTTACACTTGTACAACACCAAAGTCCTGTGACTTTGGAGTGCAACTTTGGTGCAACTTTAATGCAATTTGCAACTTTGGATGGGTGCGACTTGGATGTGACTTTGGCTTTGACCAATGATAATGGACAACTGTTGCACAGCTGGTTATCATTGAAAAACATGAGGTGCAATTTGTCATGCGACTGTACTTTACAAAGTCGCATGAGAAGTCACACAAGTATGAATGCAGCCTAAGCCTCCAGTGTTGTAAAAAGAGAAAATCTTTGTGTCCTTCCAGATATGCAGTAACCATGGCAAATATCTTTTTTTAAGTCCAATAGTTTTTTATTGAAAAAAAAAATGTAAGATACAGAATACAAATAAACAGAAGAGGAAGAGGAAGGGTAGGTACATGTTCTGTGTAGGTTCAGAGATCAACATTGTATAATGCAAAGGAAAAAAACAATTAGGAACATTTACAGCTAGTAATACGTATCAATGATACAGTGGTAGCAGTCCATATCTCCCATGTCTTCTCAAATCTATCACAACTTAGGGAATTTATGGCCAACATGTGCTGGAAAGTGTAATTTTGCTGGACCGTGATCAGAGATGTTGATGGGGTCAGAAGATTTCCATTTGCAGAGGATTAAAGAGCAAGCTGCAACCCGAACATGGGTAACTACTGCTCTAAAAGGGCTTGGATAGATATCAATACCGATGTGTAGTATTGCCAGAGCAGGGTTGGGGGAGGAAATAATCCCAGTGAGGGAGGCAATAAGTTGAAAAACTTGTTTCCAAAAGCTAGTTGTGGTTGGGCATTCACAAAGGATGTGGAGTAAGTGACCCACTTACCGGAAATTTAGCCAACAAAGGGGGGGAGTTAATACAAGAGAATCTCACTAGCCTATATGGAGGGTAGTACCATCTGTTGGTTATCTTTAGTGTCGTCCCCCAATTATTGACACATTGTGACGCTTTAAGAATTTCTCTGAATGCCAGCCATTGGTTGGAATCAAATGAAGAGTTAAGGTCTGTTTTTCACTTCAGCATAGCATCTGTTTTACAAAATTTTTGCTTATCCTGAATAATGTTATAGAAAAGGGAAATACCTTTCTCTCTATTTTTTTTGGAATTTAGGAATTGCTAAGCCTTTTGGTGTATATAAATCTCTGGGATAGGGTGGCAGTGAAGGAAATGTATACTTTGTGCGCAGGTAAAATATGAGGTGTTTGGGAGTGTAAACTTGTTCAGTAGTTCTGTTACATTTTGGGGTAGTGGAGGACCAGTGAGTTCCTGGAGGTATTTAATGCCAGCTGAAGTGAATGGTTTAGTGGAAAGTGAAGGAATCATGGTCTTCAGTGCAGCGGGAAGTTATATACTATTTTCGACTTAGAGGTGGTAGCTTGGTTAAGTAGCAGCTGCCATGCCCTCGGGGTTGTTTGGATCAGAGGGGAGAATGCAGCCATGTCCCCTGGCCTCCAAAGATCACACATGAGGAAGGACAATAAGTCTTTTGTGGGTACTATAGTTGACTCCACATCTAGCCAGACTGGACCATCAATTCCTTTGACTCAAAATTTAAGTTACAATACTAATCTTGAATATCCACCAGGCCTGCCCCACCAACAGAACAGACTTATTTTGCATTAAGTTTAGACTAGAGCATCTAGCTTTTTACCTTTCCATAAAAATTTCTGTAGTTCACCTGACAGGGATTTTAAGTATAAAGCAGGGACAGCAATGGGTAGTGTTCTAAAAATATAGAGAATTTGGGGCAATATTATCATTTTATAAGCAATTAATCTCACTGTCCAAGAGAGCTCATGTTTTGAGATGTCGTTTAGCTGAGCCTCTAAATTTACAGAGTAGGAGTTTAAAATTGGAGGAGGCAAGGGAGGAGGGTTAGGCAGTTAATGTTACCCCCAGGTAGGGAATCCCTTTCGGGCTCCATGTGTAAGGTAAAGTGAATTGAAGCATCTGTTTTGTTTTACATTGGACACCTAGGTCTACGATGAGCGATTTGATGAAGTTCACTTTGTAGTAGGAGATGGAACTGAACTGGGATATAATCTGATGGGCCAATGGTTGAGAGGTACCCGGGTTGGTTAGGAGTAGTATAACAGTGTCTGCAAATAGATTTATGACATGTGTTAGCAGATGGCTTCTACAAGTGGTTCTATTACCAAGTTAAATATGGTCAAGGATTGGGGGCATCCCTGTTGGGTCCTATTGGAAATAGTGAACTGTTTGGATAGAAGGTCTGAAGTGTAAACTTGCGCCATTAGGCATAAATAAAGTGCTTGAATTGCGGCTAAAATATGGCCTTCAAATCCAAACTTAGATAAAATTTTGCCCCTGATTTTAATATTATTCCTTCTCAATCTGTCCTCCAGGTTGGCTATTTTGTCTTTTAACCAGGTCATTTTTTTCCTTGTGGTCTGAGTGAGCATCAACAAGCATTTTAAAGGATGAGTATTCACCCATTGTAGTTTCAATGTGATTTATCCTTTCTCCCATGGCAAGGACATTTACTTGGCACTGTGTCACCCCTGAGACAATATCAGCATGCAGTGATGCCCGTAGGGACAGTAGCGCCTCTTTAAGCATTGTATCTGATATTGATTGGCCCACAGTGGGGAAGGAAGTAATTGAGTCATGGGGAGGAGGAGGTTGCAAAGCTCCTGAAGCTGCCAGGGCCCCATTCACCTCCATGCTGTGTTCAACTTGGCACCAGTTGTGTCGGTTCCTTCCGATATCTCGGCATATTGGCGGTGTCTGGGGTCAGTTAAAAGCAGTGGAGGCTGAGGTACACAGGGGTTCACTCTAGCGGCACAGCAGAGCTCTCTAGTAAGCGTCCATGCTGGAGCTCGGGCTTCACGCCCCCACAATGGCGAATATCTTGAAGAAGAAGTACTCACTGCAGTAAACTGAAGGACAAAGTTGGGGATGTCTGCAATATACAATATCTTCAAGTCTTGTACAGTGTTCTGGGAAAAGCAGCGAGCCAATTATATTAGCAGGAAATGCTTCTTATTTTTTTTTTTTTTTTTTTTTAGGAGAGGGCCATTCTGTACTCAAACAGTACAAAACCATAGCTAGCTGCAGAATGAAATGGAAAGAAAACTTTATTAATCATTAAATTGCAAGATGGTTTCTATAGCAAGTATATTTTTAACAATACCTAACTATAACTATAATTTCCTTAAGACCAAATTATGCCTCAGTATTTATTTTTGTAATGCAATCATGATGCAGTTATAGTAATAAACATGCTTTTTTTCTTTATATGGTTACATACTAAAGGCTGCAGCAAGGGTTGTAATTCCCTGAGCTAGAAGAGCATGAGCGATATTGATTGGAGCAGTGTGCAGGTGAAGTGTCAGACTGCGGAGAGAAGCATGTTGCTGCTTGTAATTGAAGTTAGTGGTCGGACTCTGCAGCATGGTTCTAACACAGATTAAATTAACCCTTGATGCAGTACTTAGTATGTAAAAATACACAGACGAACATGTTTATGTGTGTATATGCAGCCTGACTGTGTTACATTAATTAATACAGGGACGTCAATTGATATTTAAACTATATGTGAACTTAAAATATAACTTGCTTTTAATCTATTCCTTGGTCCGAGGAAACAGTAATATTGCAGACTTTTTGTGCTTGGTTGTCAGTCTACACGTGCAGGTCAGCTTCTGCTGCAAATTATCACAGCATCACTCATGCACGCCCCCTGCAGGTGTAAGTTCAGGATCACGTAGATATACGTGATCCTACACAGAGCTGCTGCCCTGTAGCAGTAAAAATGCTATAGGGCAGTCAGCAAGTGGTTAAAGTATAGGAAGAGCCAGATGGGTTCCATCAGCCTCTGGATTCTTATATGGTTTATATATACTTTAACTCTATATCTTTCTGCAGTAGAGCCTGAATCTGTCCCTGCTTACCTTTTGGCATTACCTAATATAGAATAAATTAAGGGGAGCAAAATCTCTCATATTGATCACAGCGGGTATGCAGACCCAAGAAAGGAAAGAAAAAAAACATGTTTTTCATCACCTTCCTCCCTTTGGTAATATCCAACACTCCTACTACTGATAAAGGGGGTAGATCAGGCAAATTAATGATTCAGCAGATTTTATGGTATTGTCTTTTTTGTATTCAGTGCAAATGTATACACAAGAAAACCAGTATGTATAAAATTAAAGATCATTTTGATACATTTCATTTATTAACAGTGACACATATGTTTATGTAGAAGGTGAAAAAATATCATGATTTTTGTTTCTTTTTTTGAGTTTATTAATGCATGAAATCAGTCCTCAATCTAAAATATAAAAAAGAGAAGGAAATATGATACATAAATAAATGCAGTATCAATATATATTGACAGAAACATTAGCTTGGAAGTTTCCCTTTCACTTTATATGCTCACATATGTCTGATGTACAAAACAAAAACAACAATGCTAATTTAACAATGCATTCACACCAGAACATTTCCCACTTAATTGAATATCATTAACCTTGATAATTGAGTGGTTTTTGCCATACCATCTGCCATAGTTCTTGCGCTTATATTTCAATTAGCAATTGGAGGCATAATCTGATGAGTTCAAACAGGGAATTCAAACAATTAGGCATGAAGATGTTTAATACTTTCATAACCAGGTCACTCATTTGTTATGAGACCATCAATTACACATAGTTTTTTTGTTTTGTTTTGTTACACGCTGGGTTTTTGCTGATTCTATTTATTTGTGCATATGACTATTTTCCACTTTGTGCAGTTTAGATCTTAATTGAAATGAATACATATTTGCCTTCATTACATCAGTGTCTGTATTGTCAAGTACTACATTCTGTTATTAAACAAACACAAGCAATTTAGCACAATACATTTGTCATTCTTAAATTAACAGTACTGTGTGTAACCTGATGGCTTGTTAATAGTTAACTGGAGCACTTGACTTCTCAACGGACCAATACAAAAAAATGTAGCATTCATGTACTAGAAAAAGGAGAAGGCCTGACTTTGAAACTGTTGCTCACAATATCCTCAGTTTTCCTTTTATACAAACTGATGGGCAGAGAACTCATTGCTTTTCTGAATTCAGGAAAATAATAGGTGTAGTCCTGGTCAAGATCTATTGACTTGATTGATCTGATAGCTTTTTGTTGGATGACATTGTGTTTGAGGTTTTTTCCATTTCTTCATTTCAAATTAATTCAGTTTCTTTGAATTAAAAAAATGAAAGACACTTGTGAATGTTTGTAAGAATGATCTGAGAATTGAAAGCATTTGTAAGTTGCATTAGACAAAGGAACAAATAGAAGTTCTTTAAGGTCACACTGTTTCAAATCAGTTCTTATAACTGTTTTTATAACTCCTACTAATATTGTATTATATTTCAGAGATTCTTTGATTGGGGTACAAATGTATGCTCCTTTTTAGTTGCTAGTACCAGCAGGTCATTTCTATTCTTCTCATGGAATAAGAGAAAAAAGTTTAGAAAATATTCTGATGATGCGGGAAAGTTACTCAAACTACACTTTTAACCACTTCAGCCCCAGAAGGATTTACTCCCTTCCTGACCAGAGCACTTTTTGCGATACGGCATTGCATCGCTTTAACTGACAATTGCATGGTCGAGCGAAGTTGCACCCAAACAAAATTGACGTCCTTCTTTTCCCAAAAATAGAGCTTTCTTTTGGTGGTATTTGATCAGCTCTGCGGTTTTTATTTTTTGCGCTCTAAACAAAAAAAGAGTGACGATTTTGAAAAAAAAGCTAAATATTTTACTTTTTCTATAATAAATATCCCTCCAAAATATATAAAAAAACAAATTTCTTTCTCAGTTTAGGCCGATATGTATTCTTCTACATATTTTTATTAAAAAAATCGCAATAAGCGTATATTGATTAGTTTGCGCAAAAGTTATAGCATCTACAAAATAGTGGATAGATTTATGGCATTTTTATTATTATTTTTTTTTATTAGTAATGGCAGCAATCTGCAATTTTTATCATGACTGCGACATTATGGCGGACACATCGGAGACTTTTGACACCATTTTGGGAACATTGTCATGTATACAGCGATCAGTGCTATAAAAATGCACTGATTACTGTGTAAATGACACTGGCAGGGAAGGGGTTAAACACTAGGGGGCAATCAAGGGGTTAAGTGTGTCCTAGGGTGGTGTTCTAACTGTGGGGAGGATGGGCTACCACTGACATGACAGTGATCACTGCCCCCGATCATAGGGAGCAGTAGATCCCTGTCATGTCTCTAGGCAGAACAGGGAAATGCCTTGTTTACAAAGGCATCTCCCCGTTCTTCCACTCCGTGGCAAGATTGTGGGCCCCCAACGGACATCGAGTCTGCGGGACCCATGATTTAAAGGGGACATACCTGTACGCCCATTTCCCCAGCCGTGCCATTGTGCCGACATACATCGTCATGCGCTGGTCATCTAGTGATCAACTAGAAAACAAGAAATAAAGGAATTTGTTTGATATATTAGTTCTAAACAGTTAGAGCTAAACTGCAAGTGACCTTTTCAGTTTGGTGTAGTCACTTTGTATATTTTGTATATTGCCTTGCTTCTACAAAAAATCACTAAGCAAGTACAAGGTAACATAAAAACTAGCATCTTTATAATAGAAGCTTGGTGACATACTCATGCCATCATTGATCCAAGACCATTCAGCCTGACAAGGTTCATAGTTTTAGGTTTTTGTGCTTATATGTTGAGTAGTAAAATATCAGTAATAGATGTATACTCTCTTTTGATGGTATTGTTTTACTAAAACATGTCCTAAAATCTTAATGTGCGATTTAGTTTATAGAGTAGTAAGATGCATCCAAGATCTTTTAAAGTCTAAATGTCTCCAGATATGATCCTGTAGATCCAGGCTATTGAGAACGTGAGAGTGCTGATCTGGGTTCTTAATCTATTTGCTCACCTCTGCTGATCAAACCATTATAAGCGACCTTAATGTAATATATCATTGTTTTTCTAAAATAATCAATAATGGAGCATATAAAACTGATTCCTGATTCATGCTTTATGGACTGATGATTGCATTTTTGATAAATTTTATATAATAAATTTATAGGAGCAGAATATACATATTATTATAGGCCATTGTATGAACATTGCATATTTATTTGAACCATTCTGTTATTATTTTGTAGTTTTAGACTCCATGTGATTTATTCCCCAACTTCTTAACCACTTCAGTCCCGGAAGGTTTTATGCCCTTCCTGACCAGAGCTCTTTTTACAATTTGGCACTGCTTCGCTTTAACTGGTAATTGCGCGGTCATGCAATGCTGTACCCAAACAAAATTTGCATCCTTTTTTCCCACAAATAGTGCTTTCTTTTGGTGCTATTTGATCACCTCTGCGTTTTTTATTTTTTGCGCTATACATAAAAAAAGAGCAACATTTTTGTGTGTTCCCTCAGTGAGTTCTAACTGTATGGGGATAGGACTGAGTAGAAGAGGAGACATATTGATGTGCCTACATAGTAGGAACAAATGGCATGTCTCCTTCTCCTCTCACAGCACAGGAATGTTTGTGTTTGCACACACAAATCCCCGTGCTTGCGCTCGTGCACCGGTTGGGAACTGGTTAAAAGTAAAAAAAAAAAAAGAAAGAAAAACTTCCCTTAATTCCTATATAATTAAAATCAATGTATTCTCATCTTCTTAACAAACAGATATAATTTGATCCATTTTACAACACCTTTAACTCATCACAATCTTTTTTTGTTTATCACACTGTATTTCATGCTGTACACTATATCACACTGATGTCATTTTGTACAGTTGACTTCTATTGCTAAGTGATCGCATGGCAAGGGTCAGGGTTAATGCATTTGATGTGTCTGCTTCATTGTAACAGATGAGCAAGGAGGTAAATAAAAAAAAATAAAAGAAATAAAAAAATAAGACATATACTTATCTTGTGTCTTGTCCATCCACCATCAAAGTTGTGCATTGAGAATGTCCCTAATCAGCAGGTGATTCAATGGTCCATATGGCCAATACCAGTAGTTATACCCCACCCCTTTGCTGAAATCATTCTACCCATACCTACTTAATGTACATACTGAATGTATTGGGTAGACCATCCTTTTCAAGTTTTATAACTTAGACATACCATACTATACCATCTGGCTAACCTTTTTGCTAAAGTGATATATATCCTTATGTGTAGTTTTTCAGAGTGATGTCTCTCAAGATAGTAAAGAAATATTTTTGATTTCTAAAAGTGAAAAAAGACAGCTATGTGCTTATGTTTTGGACTTGACTGATATGCTCATAAGAGCTGGAAAGATGGCATTTGAATTGATTGTGCAAATCTGTTTCTAATAAAAGTGATGCAGAGCAGACTGTAACCATTAGGCTGTATGAGAAATGTAAAGCAACAGATGTATGAGTGAACGTAATTGAAACCTTTGATTTACAATGTCAGGACAATGTAAACATGCAGTGCATCACCTAAAGCAGCACTAATAAACCAAATATGCATTTCATATATATAAACAAAGAACACGCATAGTGTAGTAGGACAGGATGAACTATTGAATATCAGGTTGCTTTGTCGTCAACATTGTTTATGTATCATTATCTGTAGTAATTTGAATGATATGTAATGAAATGTATTGAAACTAAAGGTTTTTCATGACAGTAGAACAGTAATTTCGCATTTCCAATATTTTAGAGTGCATAGGATCAGCAAAAATAAAAACTGTAACGAAATACAATTTGAAATTGATCTTTGTTTATTCATCTGTGACATATGATAAGGAAAAATAAAGCAATGCACAAGTAAACACTTTTGATAGAAAACCACAGCTCTATCAAATAGTCAGTCATTCAACTAATCAATCAATCAATCAATCAATCAAATAAATTAAAACAAATCAAGTCATTTTGTTATCATGTAATGCAATTTTTTTGTCAGAAAATCATTACTCCATTCTGCCAAATGAGCTATTAGACATGATGTTCATGTACAGGTAGGCCCTTTTTAACATAGCTGTGATGTTAATTCCCCTCAAAAACGATTGAACACATATATATATACGGTATATGAAGCACACATGAGAAATGCTTGAGCGTTTGTATGTATTATCCATATACATTTGTGAAATACTATGCTGTGTACAATGTAAATATAGCTTCTAAGTGCTGGGTATGGGTCTCTTGGACTTCTCACTAGAGGTATGGGAATATAGGTGACACATTAGGCTCTATGCACTTAGCTGTAATTATGGTTATTTGTCAGAACATTTATTATTTTCAACACTGTGAGCAAAAGAGAGCTGAATATAATGTATTTCTATTGCAAATCACACATTGGACATTTGTATAACATATAACCTAGTGAATTATGCCTATTGCAACTAATCTCAGTAAGCATTAACCCATGCTAAGGCCCCATGTTCCTGTAAGCCACTGCCTCCAGATAACCCACCTCTTCCTTAATTTACATTAGCCTAAACGTTATCCTGCTGGAAGTTTCCATAATTATATATATATAGTTGTGCTCATAAGTTTACATACCCTGACAGAATTTATGATTTCTTTGCCATTTTTCACAGAATATGAATGATAACACAAAAACTTTTCTTTCACTCATGGTTAGAGTTTGGCTGAAGCCAATTGTTATCAATCAACTGTGTTTACTCTTTATAAATCATAATGACAATAGAAACTAGCCAAATGACCCTGATCAAAAGTTTATATACCCCAGTTCTTAATACCGTGTATTGCCCCCTTTAACGTCAATGACAGCATGAGGACTTTTGTGGTATTTGTGGATGAGACTCTTTATCTTCTCAGATGGTAAAGCTGCCAATTCCTCTTGGCAAAAAGCCTCCAGTTCCTGTATATTCTTGGGTTGTCTTGCATGAACTGTGACGACAGGTCGACTTGACCTTTTGTTTTGGATCATTGTCATGTTGGAATGTCCAAGTACGTCCCACGCGCAGCTTCCTGGCTGACAAATGCAAATGTTCTTTGAGTATTTTTTTATAACATACTGCATTGATCTTGCCATCAATTTTGACCAAATTTCCTGTGCCTTTGTAGCTCACACATCCCCAAAACATCAGTGATCCACTTCCGTGTTTAGCAGTAGGAATGGTGTACCTTTCATCATAGGCCTTGTTGACTCCTCTCCAAATGTAGTGTTTATGGTTGTGGCAAAAAAAGCTCAATTTTGGTATCATCACTCCAAATCACTTTGTGCCAGAAGGTTTAAGACTTGTCACTGTGCTGTTTGGCATATTGTAAGCGGGATACTTTGTGGCATTTGCATAGTAATGGCTTTCTTCTGGCGACTCAACCATGCAGCCCATCTTTCCTCAGGTGCCTCCTTATTGTGCATCTTGAAATAGCCACACCACATGTTTTCCTGTATTTCACCTGAAGTTATTTGTGGGTTTTTCTTTGCATCCTGAACAATTTTCCTGGCAGTGGCAACTCCTAATTTTCCACTTCTTGATTAGAGTTTGAACACTGCTGATTGGCATTCTCAATTCCTTGGATATCTTTTTATATTCCTTTCCTGTTTTATACAGTTCAACTACCTTTTCCCGCAGATCCTTTGACAATTATTTTGCTTTCCCGATGACTCAAAATCCAGAAATGGCAGTGCAGCACTGGATGAAAGATGCAAGGGTCTGTCAGGAGTCCAGAAACGCATTGATCTTCTATACACACACACTAATTACAAGCAAACAGATCACAGGTGAGGATGGTTACCTTAAATAGCCATTCAAACCCCTTTGTGTCAACTTGTGTGCATGTTATCAGGCCAAAATCACCAGGGTATGTAAACTTTTGATCAAGGTCATTTGGGTAGTTTCTGTTGTCATTATGATTTAAAAAGAATAAACACAGTTGATTGATAATAAATGGCTTCAGCCAAACACTAACCATGAGTGAAAGAAATATTTTTGTGTTATCATTCATATTCTCTGAAAAATGGGCAAGAAATCATAAATTCTGTCAGGGTATGTAAACTTATGAGCACAACTATATATATATATATATATATATATATGGAATAATCCATTGTTTTACTGGTCCTAACATGGAAGGAGAAGGATGATTTGGGCTGGCTTTTCAGACAGCTATTGGCTCTTTAGCAAAGACGGACTGTAGCTAATTGGGGAGGGTGCAGCTCTGTTTGGGGAGCAGATTGCCTGAAAGTTAGAGGAACTTTTAAACTAGGTGATGGCATGAGGGATCAGAGGAAACTATTCCAGACAGTGAGTGGGGGATGGGAGGTGCTACTGTGGTCAGTGTTAGTGAAATTGGAGTACCTAAGAACAATGCACATATATTGACAGAATCCTGCCTCAGAACAAACAAGGAACAAATAATATGCACTATTACAAAATTAAAAGGCATGTTCACAAATTCTATGAGTTTGATTAATATAATGGTAGAACTGTAATTACTGATACATGAGGAGGATTTCGACTTTATGGGAGTATCAGAGACCTGGTTTGACAGCTCACATGACTAGATTGTGATTGTCTAGGGATATTCCCTCTATTGAAGGGGCATGTTAGGTAGAAGTGTGCATATAAGTTAAGAGTGATTGCTAGTGAACACGAGGGATGGCATTGCTAATGGGGAAAGGGAATGTAGTATATTTTGTGTGATGGAATTCTTGTGGCTGGAGCATCAAAAGGAGTAAACAAAAAGGAAATTGATAGTGGTTGTATGCTACAGGTCCCAAAACCTGAAATATGAAAAGCAGACGAATCTCCTTTTACAGTTAGAAATGGCAGCAAAGCAGGGCTATGTGATTACCATGGGACTTTAATAGTCATTTATAGCTTGTCATTTCTTGAATGTCTTGGAGGACAATTTTATGTGTTAGATGGTGGATGCCCCAACTAGAAGCAAAGCTCTGCTTGACCTATTAATTGCAAACAACACAGTTGATTGCAGATGTGGAAGGGATAACTTGGAAAACAGCAATCACAGGGTAATTACTTTTACCATAAATCATGGGAAAATAAGCCATCATTAAAGGACAAGAACATTACATTTCAAGAGAGCCAACTTTACTAAATTACACTAATTACTTTACAAAATCAAATGGGAAGATAGAAACAAAAAACATGGAGGAAAAGTAAGAGTGCTTTAAGAACATATTAATTAATGGCATTAGCCAGTGTATTCAAATATGTAACATATGTAAACGAACTAAGGTTAAACCCAGATGGCAAAATTGAAGCATAAATAGGCATATTCAGGAGAAAAAGATGTCCTTTAAACATTTAAATCTGAGGAGACCCTGTCAGCATTTCAACACTACAAAAAATGCAATAAGTAATGTAAGAGCAGAACAGCAAATATAGACCTCACATATAGTGGACTTACAGTGGAGGAGAGCAAAAAGAATCTCCCCCAAAATTTAAAATATATTAATAGTAGAAAGGCAAAGTTAGAACTTATTGGCCTGATAAAGTATCATCAGGCGAAACTGGTTACAAGTGACAGGGAGAAGGCAACTCCGACATACCTGACCTTGGAGCCTGAGATGATGAGGGTGGCCTTTTGCCCAATTCCCACTCAAGCACACTAGTATTGGAGACAGGCACTGCTAGGGCAGGGAAAGGGCACATGTGCCAGGAAGCTGGAGCTTTGGATCTAAGCTTGTAAACCCAGAGATGCACCCAATAGGAGTATGGCATTAGATCGCAAGCTGTGTTAAGAAACAGTCAGGCAGACAGGTACAGAATAATAATCAGGTTAAAGGTAGAGGACAAGTGGAAGTTGACAATAAGCTGGCAGGGAGGTACCAAATCACGAGACAGACTCATCAGTCAGAATTTTAGGCCAGGGTTGATAGCACAGATGAGAAGCAGACATAACAGACAGGGGTAATCTGAAAAGAAGTGTCAGGCATATCCAGATCAGTAATAAGGTAAGCAGGCTTTCAGAAACTTGGAACACAGAAATCAGAGCTGAAGACAATCCAACAATGAGGCTAGGCAGACCTCTGGTTTAAATAGGTGGCTGGGTGCCAGGAACTGTGAGTGTGCTCATACATACATACATGTGTGCACAGGGGTCCATGAGTGTTTATGTGCATGCACATTCTTGTCCTTGCATGTCTTGTTAAGCTTTTATGCTCATGCTCTTGCACATGTGTACAGAAATGAGCACCTGATGCACAGGAATTAGCACTTGCTAAATGAGATCACTGACAGCATTTGTGTCAAATGAATTCTTCTCCTCAGTTTTTACTATGGAAAAGGAAGAGAAATATTTGCTGGATTTATAAAGGACTATTCTTGCCAGACCAACCTGTTAACACCTAATGGGAAAATGAGCTGTAATCTGGATAAAGGAAGAAAGAATGGGCCTCCATCTAAATGCAGAATGTTATAAGCAATATCTTTGTAAATAGAAGATAAGGATTGCACTCACTTGGTGGGTGTTAATAGTGTGTGTCCCCTCACTGAAGATGCAGGTATCATTCAGGCTGTGGCAGCCAGTGGACCAGGCGGCTGGTGTAGGATGGAGTGGTGTAAACAGCATCTGTGAAGTGAGTAGTGGCTGGGATAGGGTATCAGGAGTGCTGTGGTGATGATAGCAACTGAGGGAGTCACATGACATAATGCGTAGGGCATGGCTGGAGAGCACAGTGGACCGGAAGTGACGTGAGAGGTAGAAAATGCCGTTGTTTTTACAATTCTATGCACTTTTTATTTTGCTTTGATGTAAGCATGTTATTGTCTTTTAAACAAATGGATTTATTTTAAAACATTTTACACTATTGGAGGCATATTGTCTATTTCACCACCACACATGGAACTGGAGCCCTAGCAGCCTGGATCCTTGACTGGAGAGGAGATACGGAGGACGTCCTGGGAGGAAGGATCACTAACCCCATATTGGAATTTGACCAATGGCTCTTGATATGTGGTTATGAGATGAGAGTTCTGTGAGCACTGAGGTGTTGGTGGAAGTACAAAGAATTTGTTGGAGTATTCCTTAAAAGGACTGATCATCGGTTATAACTTAAGCACTTGATTTCCATCAGCCTATTGGACATTATATGTTTGGATAGCAATCACTTTTGTTGTTTGGATAGTTTGTTATTTACATTATACATTATTGGACACGTTTATATTGTAATTCTCTGATTATTATTCACGAAGGAATAGCGTAAGACCACTTATAAATTTAACTTAGGGAGGATGGAGTGCAGGCTGTCAAACTGCATGGCGGCTCCTGAGTCCTATATTCCTTGATCAGCAGTTTTAATGGATGGATTCAGGAGCTGATAGGTTCCCATGAGTTGGAACGCAAGCTACCCTGCAGTGTAGCATGTGCCACCTGTCAGCCCAGTCGGTATGGTTTGGCTGGGCTCGGCTCTCCAGGAGGATGACATTAACACATCAGAGGGGCGTAAGTACATGTTTCAGGGCTCCACTCCTTTGTCAAACCATAAGCCATAAATGGTTTCCTAGCAGCTCCCTAATCCATCCATCACATGATAAATATCTTCAATTTTTTATAAATACACACACCAAATAATTTTAAATATCTTTACATCTGGCAGAACATTTCAAAAATAAGTCTTAAGGTATTTGCATCAAAGGAAATAATGTCATGCGGTTATTTTAATAATGCTTTTACTACAGAGAATGGTATATTTTGATCTGTAATTTGAAGAACACAATACTGTATTATCACTTGGGTAATATGATATTAGAGATAAATTATACCACTTACTACTCGAATGACTGCATTCTTAGATCAATGAAAGAGAGTCAATATTCAGCATGCTAGAGATTATCAATAATGTAGTAGATCAATTTTAATTACTGTGGCATAAATCTGTCAGAGATGGCCCACAGATCTATTCTATCTATTATAAATTTAGGTAAAAATAATTTGATATTGGTCTGGATGTTGTGGTGATCATTTTATTGCATTATGTACACGTGCCATATGCCAATTCAGAAATGTGACATATAAAGATATTGAATGCTAGATATTTTTAAATGAGCTATAACCTGAATGGCACTTACTTAACTGACAAGTGAGTAGTAACTAGTGGATTGAAAATCTGCAGTCAATGCTGCTCAATGGTGCAATCAGGTAGAAACAGTGTGCAGCAAGAGCTGGCTAAAACAAAAAGGCAAATTTCACCGTACATTATTCAACTTAAGAAAATATACAAAACGAAACATACACTATTTCAAACTGAATAAATATGGGTAAACCACCCCCTTTCACTCCAAGAAAGCCTATCTGCCTATACCAATGACTGATTATCATTTGTAATCCAATCTTGCAGTTCCAGGGATTGATTCAGCTCACAAGGCTCTGCTATATCTAATTATTACTTTTGGCTAGACTGACCCTTTCATAGCAGCATCCATTTTTGCTACTTTAAAACTAAAATGGCTCCTATAATTTTCTAGAAGTACCTAAATCATTAAAATATTACCAACCTTTGACCCCCAGAATAGCTACTTTATTTTAGATTGTTTAGAATATTAAACTGCTTCTCTACTTTTAATAAACAAAAATATAGACATACCATTCAGTATAGGAACAGTAATAGTAAGCCAATTTGTTGACCCGGGTCTCCTTGTAATTACCTGTTTTTTCATATAAAATTAAATTTGATTCAAATTTAAATTATGAACTTCATTGCCTTCTTTGTGTGTTTAGTTCCCTGTGACCTAACTTATTTTGATTCAAACAGTTCCATATACAATAAATAATATAAATAGTCTAAATATTATTAAATTTTAATGGATTGGCATATTTTATCGCTAATCACTCTAGAGTTGAAAAAAAAAGATGAAAGAAGAAAAACCTTCTGCTCTTCTATTGCAGTGCCTGAGTTCCTGCTGTTTGTTGTTTTTTTCACAAATCAGGTCCTGACCCTGGATTGCAAGAACAAACTACAGTGTTTTAACTGCATGGCTATTTAAATACCAAAGTGTTACTTCCTCTTTTAATAAATGTGACCTTAAAAATGCAGAAGAAAATACATAAATCTATCAATATATAAGATAAAAATAAATAATGTGGTTTATTCAAAAATCACATAAAATGTACTGAAAAGTATGCAGGCTGCCTAAGCCATTTTTCAGCTTTCAGCACTGTCACTCTTTGAATGAAAATTGCGCAGTTATGCTACACTGTACCCAAATTTAATTTGTATCATTTTTTTCACATAAATAGAGCTTTCTTTTAGTGGTATTTAATCACTACTGGTGTTTTTTTTTTGCTAAACAGGTAGATTTTCTCCTTCCTTGATGTGCACTGATAGGCTGCACTCATAGGCACTGAAAGGCTGCACTGATAGGCACTGATAGGGTGGCACTAATGGGCACAGAAAGGTGGCACTGTTGGGCACTGATAAGGCGGCACTGGTGGGCACTGATCAGGTGGCACTGATGGGGACTGATAAGTGGCACTGATGGGCACTGATAGGCAGCACTGAAGGGCACTGATAGGTGGCACTGATGGGCATTGATGGGCACTAATAGGCACTGGTAGGTGTCATTGATAGGTGGCACTGATAGGTGGCACTTGTGGGCATCGATAGGTGGCACTGGTGGGCACTGGTAGGTTGCACTGGTGGGCACTGGTAGGTGGCACTGGTGGGCATTGATAGTTTTTTTCCACCCAAGATGTAGAGAAGTTCCTGAACGCATACATTTTCTTCTTTTTAATAGGGATCTTGATCTTGGTGGTTTTTTTTTGCTAAACAGGTAGATTTTCTCCTTCGTTGATGTGCACTGATAGGCTGCACTGATAGGCACTGAAAGGCTGCACTGATAGGCACTAATAGGGTGGCACTAATGGGCACAGAATGGTGGCACTGTTGGGCACTGATGAGGCGACACTGGTGGGCACTGATCAGGTGGCACTGATGAGGACTGATAAGTGGCACTGATGGGCACTGATAGGCAGCACTGAAGGGCACTGATAGGTGACGCTGATGGGCATTGATGGGCACTAATAGGCACTGGTAGGTGTCATTGATAGGTGGCACTGATAGGTGGCACTTGTGGGCATCGATAGGTGGCACTGGTGGGCACTGGTAGGTTGCACTGGTGGGCACTGGTAGGTGGCACTGGTGGGCATTGATAGGTTTTTTCCCCCCAAGATGTAGAGAAGTTACAGAACGCATATATTTTCTTCTTTTAATAGGGATCTTGACTTTTGATTTTTTATTTTGATTGTGCTTATTAGTTTTTTATATATTTTTCAGCTATATAGAGTGGATTTCTGCCAAAAAAATAACAAATGTGTAATTCTTACCTGCTCTGTGCAGTGGTTCGCTCCTGGTTCCTCCCTCCTGCTGTGTGTCCCCACAGCAAGCAGATTGCTATGGGGCACCCAAGCTGAACTGCTGCTCTTTGTGTCCATTCAGACATGTAGCCATAGCTTGGCCCTGCCTCTCTCTCTCCTCATTGGCTCACTGACTTCCATTGACAGCAGCAGGAGCCAATAGAGTTAGACTGTGGCAAATGTTTATATTGTTTAAGGAAAATAGACCCAGTTCCATTTATCTGTGTCTCATTAGGTCACACCCATTAGAAAGCATGATTTGGGAATGCACATCACCTGCTTTTCTCTCTTTGCTATGTCAAAGGCCTTGTTCACATGAGCATACTTAAGTATACACCCACGTGATGGTCATGTTTTGATGGGATGCAAATGAAGCAAAAGTGTTCCATGCATTTGTGTGCAGGCAGTTCCATTCATGCATTCATGTCAGTTGGGATGCAGTGGCTGCACGGACACAGTCACTGCTCCCATTTTGACATCTGTGTGGGTCCCTAAATGCAGGCAGTGGTGAGTTTGTGACCCACACAGATGTGAAATTAGAAACAGCAGCTGTGTCCGTGCAGCCATTGTGTCCTAATTGACATGAATGAGACTACCTGCACACAAATACATGAAATACCTGTACATCCTGTGCAGGCAAAACAGGGCCCACACACAGGTGTATGTTTAAGTGCGCCTGTGTGAATTAAGGCCTAATGAACTGCAGTTCTTATTACACTATCATTGCTTATTGTAATGTAATTGTACATTTTAATTGTTTGACTTATCAATTCTCAATGTGGCCTGTTGGATTGTATCATAGGATCATTAGCTAAGACCTCACCTCATTTTAGCTCCCATTACCAGCAAAAAATGTCTGGAGCTACTCATAATCTCTTCTTAAATATGCTAATAATTAAAGGGATATGTTGCAATTTGTGTAACATGTCATTAGTATAGTAGCGCCAAAAATAATGTTTTATGTGCTAGAACTTAACTTTTCTCATCTAGGAATTCCAAAAATAGTAACTGTGCACTGTATAAAAAAGAAGGCAGCAATCTAGCATATTTGCTTCCGATAGACATGACATATCATTCTGTTTGGATTGAAGGATCAGCTTCATTTGTATTCCATCACAAAACACTTCTTCAAACACTGAAATATTATACAGATGGCAGCAGCCTGATCTCTGACTATGTTTGGGCAAACACATATATCTGGAAAGTACACATTGTAACCCTTTCCCTTAAAACACTAAAAATGATCTTTGAAACTTAAATGTACATACATAACTTTCTTAATTTTTAATTATGCACAACTTAAATTTTAGCCTGGAAAACCCTTGTGAAAACATTAAGTATATATTTTTTTCAAAGATAGATGATGCAAAGCAAAGAAAAAAAATCTACACCAAAAACTTTATACCATTAAAAAAGAGGATATTTGGAAAAATAAAAAATAAAAGCAAATTGTATTAAATGAAATATCAAACAACAATGTATTACTTACCTTGAAAATCTCTTAACGTATTAAATAATTAAATTAGAATAAACAATGAAAAACACATTCAGTGTGGCAAAAAATAAAAGCACCATATCATAAAGTTAATTTCAAGTTCTATTTTAGCTAAGCACATTTTAGGAATTATAAAGTTCTAAATCTATTTTATGGATTCTATCTGGTTGTGTTATTATTATTATTGTTATTATTATTATTACTATTATCATGCACATGTATTATTATAATTAAATGAAAGGGTTGCCTCCTTTTTTTTGCACAGTATACACAAAAGACTGTCTGATATTTATGTACTAAATCAATCTGATACAGTACATAAATCATAGCACATATCAAGCTTACAATATGATTTAAGCATTCCATATAAACAGATCAATTTTTATCATCAAAGCTATGTTTACAGTAACTTTGAAGAATCTATTTCCTAATTACAAGAGGCAACCCAAGAAAACAATCTATTTTAAAAAACATATAGTAAATCAGACGCTCATGGAAAGGAACCATCCAGGAAGGTAATGGACCATGGTTAAATTTTCAGCCAGGCAATATGTCTGAGCAGAATTAATATTTTTACAACAGGCTTCCTGGCATATTATGAATGGCACAGGAAAAGCACAGGATTGTGTGCATGATACTAAAACTCTTCTTGAATATAGTTGGATAAAATGTTAACTATGAAGAAACATACTTTATTATATATAATATAATAAATATAATAATATATTATACATACATATTTACTATGCTAGTTTTATTTTATAAGATCTGCATTGGATTATAAATTAAAAGCAATGAAGAAATACAAAAATACCAAAAAGGTAGAGGATATATTTACAAAGAATCTGACATTCTGTACAGGTAAATCTTGGTGCGTGTGTTTTATATTAAAGTGATTGACTCAACAACAGTAAATGTTTGGTAAAAGTCACATTCACTTCTTTATAAATATTCTTAGCTCATGAACTCTGCATGCATAAAATGTAATATGCAGTTGCAACAGTCGTAACTGCAATATATACAGTACAAGGATGTTCCAAACTACAATCTAGATCCTAGGATCCAGATTGTAGTGCCTGTATGTGTTATCAACATGAAGAATAAAACATCTTCATCAACACTGTAGTTTTGGGACTCAAATCCATAAAAATATATTGCCATTGCAGGACAAGGTATTTTTATAACCAAGACTCTGATCCCAAGGTATCATTAGTCCTATGATTTATCTATTTAAAAGTAGCAATGTTCACTATACACTGCAACTATTAGTAGGGATGAGATTTTGGATCACCGCTACCATAGGTTCAAGGCAAATCTGTCATGTTTTTTTCACAGGGCATGTGTTTTTTTCACAGGGCATATTACCTAAATCATTTGGAATTGTTATTTTTAACTGGCTTTTCTTTTAAGAAAATCTTCCATGAAAATGAAAGGTCTGCTATTGAAATCCCCCAACACCCCAATGTCAAATTGCCTGTAAAAGGCAAAAAAATACAGATTTTGCTAAAAAAAGAAGAAAATGCCTGGGCCATGGCTTCCAATGCTTCTGGGTGTTGTGAGTAATGTCACCATTCCTCACCACTGCCTTCTAGGATAGCTGGACACACAAAATCCCACATAAACCATTTAAGCCCCGGACCATTTGGCTGGCCAAAGACCAGAGCACTTTTTGCGATTCGGCACTACGTCGCTTTAACTGACAATTGCGCGGTCGAGCGACGTGGCTCCCAAACAAAATTTGCATCTTTTTTTCCCAAAAATAGTGCTTTCTTTTGGTGGTATTTGATCACCTCTGCGGTTTTTCTGTTTTGCGCTATAACCAAAAAAATCGACAATTTTGAAAAAAACACATTGTTTTTTACTTTTTGCTATAATAAATATCCCCAAAAAATATATAAAAAAACATTTTTTTCATCAGTTTAGGCCGATACGTATTCTTCTACATATTTTTGGTAAAAAAAATCACAATAAGCATTTATTGATTGGTTTGGGCAAAAGTTATAGCGTTTACAAAATAGGGGATAGTTTTATGGCATTTTTATTAATATTTTTTTTATCATGACTGCAACATTATGGCGGACAGATCGGACACTTTTGGCGTGATTTTGGCACCATTAACATTTATGCAGTGATCAGTGCAATTAAAAATGCATTGATTACTATGTAAATTCGACTGGCAGTGAAGGGGTTAACCACTAGGTGGTGCTGTAGTGGTTAAGTGTTTCCTAGGGAGTGATTCTAACTGTGGGGGGAGGGGCTGTGTGTGACACAACACTGATCACTGCTCCCTAGTGTCAGTGTCACTAGGCAGAATGAGGAAATGTTTGTTTACATTAGCATTTCCCCGTTCTTCCTCTCTGTGAGATGATCACGGGTATCCCCGCGGACAGTGAGTCCATGGGACCCACGATCACACTCACGGAGCTCCCGGCACACGCACCCGCAAGCCACCTCTTAAAGGGCAACAAACAGGTACGTTAATCTGCCTGTACGTGCCCTTCTGCCGCAGTATATCTGCATGAGGTTGATGGGAAGAGGTTAATACAGCTCTGCAAAGGAATTAATTACATTCTTACAGCATGCCTCCCACAAGTGCCTAAAGCCCAGCCAATGTACTATTTGTTTTATTTTTTATTAACAACAGCTTTTTTTCTTATTGACTTTTCACTTGATTTGACTATGTGGGTGGGGGGATTTAAACAGAGTGGAAGGTCCATGTGACAAGATGATTTACATACAGAAGGTTGTGGGAGACAGGGGAACCACAAAGAGGATGATTTAGCAAATGCAAGTAGACTGTTTACTTTTCAAGGGAATTTTCACTCTGCAAGGGAATTTTGCCTTAGCTTAGTGAATGCGGTGAAAATAACCAATCACATGAAAATGAAATAAAAAATATATATTTTTGCTTGCACATGATTGGATGATGAAAGTCAGCAGAGCTTTACCTCAAAGTGAAAAAAATTACCTTATAAAATGAGCATCCTATTTGCATTTAGTAAATCAACCCCAAAGTATTGAAACCTTTATACTAGTATGACCAGTTGTTATTTTCATAGTCTTGTTATTAACAATTAAACTAAAAATATGCTTTCCAAGTGAAAATATTATGTTAAAAATGATATAAGATGTTAGTGATTGGGTTTACATCTGTAACAAACTATGATTCTTGATTTCCTAGAATTGCAGTGTGAGGTATATTTTATAATGTGCCCTTCTTGGGTGCATAGATCTGTACACCCAAAAATCATTTTAAGGACCAACAGCTGTTCGCAACAACTGATTATTAGATACCTTTTCTAACTCTCAATACTTTATCTACTTTTATTATTATTATAATGCAGGAACACAGTGTGATCACTGTGTTCTTAGGACACAGCTGATCACAGATTGAGGTAAAAAGACAATCACAGTGGCCCTTCACCACATGAGCAGCTGTGTCCAATCACAGCTGATCACAACGTAAATACAAGCCGGTTATCGCCATTCCTTCCCTCACGCTGATAGCATGAGGGGAGGAGAGCCAGTAACCGGCTTGTGTGAAAGGTACATCTACACTGATAATCAGAACACAGATTATCAGTGTCCTGATTATTAGTGCAGCCCCAACAGTGCCCATCAGTGCTGCCTATCAGTGGCCATAAGTGCTGCCAATCAGTGCCCACCGGTGCTGCCAATCAATGCCCATCAGTGCTGCCAATCAGTGCTGCCAATCAGTGCCCATCAGTTCTGCCAATCAGTGCCATTCAGTGCCTCCTCATCAGTGTCACCTATCAGTGCTGCCTACTAGTGTCCATCAGTGCTGCATATCAGTGCTCATCAGTCTCATCTATCAGTGCCATCTATTAGTGCTGCCTATAGTGCCCTTTGGTGCAACTTATCAGTGCCCCCTAGCAGTGCCCATCAGTGCCACCTATCAGTGCAACCTCATCAGTGCCTCATCAGTGCCACCTCATCATTGCCCATCAGTGCAGCCTATTAGTGCCCCTCAGTAAAGCCCATCAGTGCAGCCTCATCAGCGCCTATCAGAAAAGGAGAAAAATTAGCTGTTTGCAAAATGCTATAACAAACTTCAAAAGACATATTTTTTCCAAAATTTTTGGACTTTTTTGTTTATTTAGCAAAAAATAAAAAACCCACTGGAGAATAAATACCACTAAAATAAAGCTCTATTTGTGTGAAAAAATGATAAAAATTTAATATGGGTACAGTGTAGCATGACTATGCAATTGTCATTCAAAGTGTGACAGTGCTGAAAATGGAAAATTGGCTTGGGCAGGAAGGAGATACAAGTGTCCAGTAGGCAAGTGGTTAAATATTTAGTATATAAAACAAATGTATTGATTTCAATACTAAAATTTGCAGTGAGAGTAGCCTACTTTGATCTAGGTGTGATTTATATTCTTTAAAGTCAGCTGCTCCGTCTTAATGCCCCCAGGGCACTCAAGGCCCTCTCTAAAGTACAGTACAGTAGAACAGGCTAGTACCTGAAGGGCATATGGATCTCCTAAAAGCATTTTAGTTACGACTTTATAAAAATTATATATATATATATATATATATATATATATATATATATATATATATATATATATATATATATATATATATATTTATGGTTGGAGCCCTATGTCCGGTATGTACATGGATACCACTTATAGTAAAGATAGGACTTAGCATCGGAAATGGACCTGAAAGTGTGGACTTAGCTTATGAAATGGACCTGAAAGTGTGCCTTGGTCTAATGGCCGGTATGCCAAAATAAGGGGGCAAAAACATTCAGGTAGGGTTATGATTTTATTGATTTTCAATTATTTATTGAGCCAATTTGGAGAATGCCTGTGCCATCTCTGTTTGTGGGTTGGGGATATACCGGGCGAAGCAGGCTGACTTCCACCTGCCCAGTCTTTTGATGATGTGGTCCGGAACCCCGTGGCGGGATGCCGCGGAGGCTGCTCCGATGCGAAACGAGTGTCCGGAATACTGACTAGGGTTAAGATGAAGATTGTGGAGAAGTATTCTTATGTGTTCCACAAACTGAGAGGCGTTTAAGGGTTTAACTGGGAACGGTAGAAGGGGACTGCTGTCTGGTTGTTCAGGCAGGAGTGACAGGAGCCGGTTGAGTACGGCGACTGGACACCAGCTGTTGTCGGTTTTGAAGAGGTGAATGTTCGCTCCTGAGCCCGTTTGCTGGGTTTTAGAGACCTCGAGGTGCAGGATGAAGTGGTCTTGGTATCTAAGTAAGTGTCGTCTGCATAGTACTCGGTCTGTGGGTTTGTTAGAGGTGAATTCGCCAGGGCGCATGAACCCATAGTACGCTAGATATATCGCTGCTTGTAAGACCGTGCTGCGGAGCAGACCGAATGGCGAGGTAGCCAGAATAGTTGACATGTCCCTAAAGATGGGTCCCGTAATGGGCAAGCGCTTAGTGCTGATGACTGGTTGTTGTTTCTGGATTCCCCTTAAAACGGCTCGTATAGCGTGAGATGAGAATAGTGAAGATTTCGTGGGGTCTTCAAGCGCCATAAAATGTTGAATGCCGGCTAGGTATAGCCGGATGGTATTGTAGGATAAGGCCAACTGCGTGTGGCAGTGTGCAGTGAAGGCCAGTACCTGCTTGATATCTGTTGGTCCTTTACGGCAGGACGTGAGGAATTTGTTAAAGGCCTTCCAAGCTGTCTGGTAGGCTTTAAGTGTGTTGTAGGAGAGGGAATGATTTATGAGTTGTGTAGCTCCGTGTAAATGTTGATCTAGTCCAGGGTCAGTTGTGACCAGACAGGGATAGGGGCCGACATTGGATCGGCATCGGGAACCTGTTTGAAAAAGGAGGAATAATTGAAACGTGACAATGCGTCAGCTGCTGAGTTGTATCTGCCGGGAATAAATGCACAGTGTATATTGAACTGATGTTGTAAAGACAGTTGTACCAACCTGCGCAGGAAGGACATGACTGCTAGGGACTTGGACCTGCCTTTGTTGATGATGTCTGCCGTGGCCTGGTTGTCGGTGCTAAAGACTACAGTTTGTCCTGTCCAGTGGTGGCCCCAGAGTTGTGCGGCTGCCACTATGGGGTAAAGCTCAAAGAGGGCAGATGTTTGGGAAAAGCCGGGTATCAATAGTATCTGTTGAGGCCAGGGTCCTGAAAACCAATGATGGCCAAAAATTGCCGCGAAACCTGTGGAGGCTGCGGCGTCCGTTACCACCTGGGGTGAATGGACCGAAACTATAGGTATGAATAGAGATATGCCATTCCAGGCGGACAAGAATTCCTCCCACATGGATAGGTCCGCTATGGCTGCGGAGTCTAAATTCAGAATCTGATCAGGGTCTTGAGTTTCCGACAGAAATCTGAGTAGGCGTGATACAAATGTGCGGCCTTGTGGAATAATTCGCATAGCGAAGTTGAGCATACCCAGGAGGGACTGCAACTGTTTTTTGGTACAGTCCTTGGTGTGTGTAAACTCGTGAAGGACTGCCCTAATGCGTGTTAGTTTGTCGAGGGGGAGACTGGCTTGCATTGCGCAGGTATCCAAGCTGACCCCGAGAAAAGTGATGCTATTTGCTGGGCCATCGACTTTGTGCTCGGCAATAGGAACATTGAGGTTTCCAAAAATTACCCTAAGTTTGTCGAGATCTCCTGGGGGCTTGCTGGGTGGTTCTATCAGTAGGAAGTCATCTAGATAATGGATGACTTCATGGCATTGACCCTTGTGTAATAGTATCCAACCGAGGGACTGGGCGAACGTGTCGAAGAGCCACGGGCTACTCTTCGAACCGAAGGTGAGCTTTGTAGCAAAATAATATGCTTCCTTCCACTTGATGCCATGCCAGCACCAAAGGGATGGGTGGATGGGCAGGAGCTTGAAGGCATCCGAGATGTCGGCTTTGGAGAGCCAGGCGCCTGTGCCTGCTTTGATGATCGCTTGTATTGCCATGTCCACGGAAGAATATTTTAGGGAAAACTCCTCGGAGGGGATCAGGGAATTGAGGCTGGGTATGTGGGAAGAATGAGGCGCAGACAAGTCGTACACCAAACGCAATTTATTTGAAAACTTGCCCTTGACAAGCCCAATAGGGCTGACTCTCCATGTGTTGAAAGGGGGGCAACTGAAAGGGCCTATCACGTAACCTCGATCCACCTCTGCCTGTAAGAGCTGATCTATGGCTTGTTCGTCAATGGCTGCCGAACGAAGATTGGCACATTCGTGGGTAGTGTGGGGTAGTGAAATGAGGCCGGTGTGAAAGCCTGCTGTGAAGCCTTGGATAAGGAAGGTGGCCAGGGAAGGGGTGGGATGTGAAGTGAGATACCATCCTAACCATAAGAGGTTGATCCGGCTTAGTCACGCCTTCTTGTGTTGCTTGACTTCGCACAAAATCCTAGGGTGTGCTCTATGACATAAGGTGCAGAGGTGAAGTAGACGGCACTGACTGAAGTTGCAGGACCCCTGATTAAAGTTATTACAGATGGCTGCCCCTCCCACGGTTCGGACTGGGCGTCCGAGTTTGTCCACCTGAGGCGTTGGTTCAGGGATCGGCTGACCCTGTACTGAACCTGAGGTAGAGGGAAACTCGAAAGGCCGTCTGGTTGCCGTATTGGCGCACCAGGTGGCAGTGTGGGTGGAAGACTGGCAAATCGCACACAGAGGTGAGCGTAAGCCGGCAAAGTGGCGGCAGAAGAGCTCTGTATCCATGAGACTCCAATCTGTCGTGATCTGGAACTGTATGAGTCTGGCCGCGGCCTTGGCTGAAAAGGAACGATGGTAGTCGTAAAAGGCAAAACCTCCGTACTTGTGGCCCAAGTCTACCACAGTATGGAGATACAAGTCCAGCTCTTCCCGCCTGCTAGGGGTGGCTGAGCACAGGACATCTCTGAACATGCCAAAGGCCAGGGTAAACTCTGAGACTGTTAGCTTGCGGTTCAATCTGGGGTCTTTGGCTTTAAGGACCACTGATATGTCACCCCAGGAGTAGGCTTTATTTTCTGCCAAATCATGCACGGAAATGAGGAGAGAGGCCAGGTTGACGTCCTTGCCGTCCAAGATGTCCTTCCTGATACTGGTTGGGACCAGGTGGGAGGGGTAGACAATATGGCTCGAGCCTGAGGTACCTGCAGGAAGAGGTGTCAAGCTTTGAGTTGCCGTTGGGTCGGGGACAGCCGTGGCCGGTCGGGCCTCCAGAAGTGCAACCCTGGTTTGGACGTCTGCCACTGAGGTGGATAGAGATGACACCATCGTGTGTAACTGTGAAATGGCCGATGATATCGACTGAAGGGATGCCTGTTGGGTACTGGGTCCTGCTGCTGGTGGGGGAAAGAGGAGTTTGAAAAGCTCGCCTTTCCTTGCTGTGGCGGGGAAGGGGACACCTCTGCGTCTGAGCTCTGCCGTCAGTTTGGGGATAGTCCATCCCCTAAGGGATTGCACGCTGCCGCTTTCTGAGACTGGAGAAGGTGACAGAGGGGCCGTGAGGTCTTCGCTGCCGGTCTGAGACATAGTTGCTCTGGTGAGGATTCTCTTGAGCTTTTATTTCCTGGTTGACTGTAACCTATTAGGGGTGAGATGAATTTCAAGTTTTTTCTTTGATCCGCTGAGTCATACTTACCCGACTTATTCTCCCATTCCCCCTTTTTTTTTTTTTTTTTACCTGGGGGGATATCGTCCAACCTGGTGCAGGGTGGACCTACTGAACTTTGACTGACCTGAGAAAAACGAAAAGGTGACAATTCGTGAAGGGATTGCTAACTGATTTTTTGAAGCAACGATTTGTATGACAATGAAATGATTCGAAATGTTTGCGTTGATTATGAATGGACTCCATGACAGAGGTCCGGCCTGGTCGTCGTCATTGATTCGACCGAGAACCGGGCTCTGGAGCATGTATTGAAATGAGGCAAGTGAAAACATTGGTGCACGCGGGACGATCTGGTGCCTGTTTGATGCATCTGGATTCGAATCGGAGCACCGTATGAAATGAAATGAGAGAAATGATTATTAGACCGAGGCTTGAATTGGTTGTGCCGTGTTTGCGACTGGCAACCAACCGAGCTCTGGTATAGGTATGAAATGCTGTTTGGAACCAGCGAGGCATTCCGTAAAGAATCGGTGCATGTCAGATGCGACTGGTTCCGAAACGGTGATGCGTTGTGGGAGTGAAATGGTAGTAAGCTGCATGGCAGAGACATGGATCCATCCCCCGATGTCTGCGATTAGCTATGATCCGGACTTTGAAGCATGTATCAGAAATGAGGCCGAGCCCTGGGGTACGCCATAATGAATCGGTGCATTTCCATGCGACTGGATTCATGTGTGAACGTGATACGTGGAAATGAAATGATAACCATGACAGAAGGTACGAATTACTGATAAACGTAACCCTGGAGCATGTATAGAAATGAGGCCAGTCCTGGGGCACGCCGAGACGAATCGGTGCATTGCCATGCGACTGGATTCATGTCGGAACGTGATAGGTGGAAATGAAATGATAACCATGACAGAAGGTACGAATTACTGATAAACGTAACTCTGGAGCATGTATAGAAATGAGGCCAGTCCTGGGGCACGCCGAGACGAATCGGTGCATTGCCATGCGACTGGATTCATGTCGGAACGTGATAGGTGGAAATGAAATGATAACCATGACAGAGGTATGAATGACTGAAAACGTAACTCTGGAGCATGTATAGAAATGAGGCCAATCCTGGGGCACGCCGAGATGAATCGGTGCATTGCCATGCGACTGGATTCATGTCGGAACGTGATAGGTGGAAATGAAATGATAACCATGACAGAGGTATGAATGGCTGAAAACGTAACTCTGGAGCATGTATAGAAATGAGGCCAATCCTGGGGCACGCCGAGACGAATCGGTGCATTGCCATGCGACTGGATTCATGTCGGAACGTGATAGGTGGAAATGAAATGAACCATGACAGAGGTATGAATGACTGAAAACGTAACTCTGGAGCATGTATAGAAATGAGGCCAATCCTGGGGCACGCCGAGACGAATCGGTGCATTTTGCATGCGACTGGATTCGTGTCGGGACGTGATACGTGGAAATGAAATGATAAGCATGACAGAGGTACTAATGTCAGACAATAACGTAACTCTGGAGCATGTATAGAAATGAGGCCGTAATAACTGGGGCACACCGGAACGAATCGGTGCATCTTTTGGTGCGACTGGATTCGAATCGGAGCGCGGTAGGTGACCGAAATGAGAAATGTTTGAAATGATTTGAAATGTCAGAAATGAGTTTAGAAATGTTTCAGAAATGAGAAATGATTGGTATTGAACTGACTTGATCCGATTAAATTTGAAATGTCAGAAATGAGTTTAGAAATGTTTCAGAAATGAGAAATGGTTGGTATCGAACTGACTTGATAAATTGCAAATTGCGACTCGCTATGGCTGTCTCCCGACGCATATATATATTTTTTTTTTTTTTTTTTTTTCGTTTTGAATACCGACATGCTAGAAATGAAGCGACGTCTGTGTCGCGGTGCTGTCGAAATGGTAACATATCGAACGTACAAGCGATATACATTGCAGTTTGTGAAATGCGAGTGAAACGAAAATTTGAAATCACGGTTTAGTGACATGATATGAAAACGAAAAGTCCGACGGGACCTTACCTGCGACAGCCAAGCCAGACGCGTGGTACAAAATACGAACGAAAAACGCGGACTTCGAAGGTTTTGAGTACGGAATATCGAAATACGGGAACTTGCGAGGCAAGAACTTGCGGACGCTGGTATATCGAATAGTCGGCCTAGTGACGTATATCGCGCACAGGAAACCGACAAGCACCACAGGTGAGCGGGCTGCTTAAGTACCCCCCGGGCTCCTCCCATAAATTCAGGCCACCATACTGGCCTTCCTACATATATATATATATAAATGAGGGAAAATGTAAATGTGTAAATAATGTTTAAAAAAATAAAAAATAGTGATATGCATCGAAAAATGGCTTGGTTTCGACCAGTGTTTGGCACTCAGCTCGAGTGGACCTTTTTATAGGGAGTCTCCAATATAACTTCCTGTGTTTATTCCCCTGTTATACTGCATAATCTGAATCTGGTTCTCTCTGTGCTTCAGAAACTACCTTTTTAAACCCATTAGAGACATTACTCTCTCTATGCTCACCTACAAGGTGGCATCCCTTGTAGCCCTCACCTCTGTGAGACAAGTGTCTGACCTGGCAGTCTTATCTTGCAAGGAACCCTTTCATGAGAGATTTACTAAAGACAATTAGGCTGTTCATGTTACAAGGTGAATGAAGTAAAGCTATCCTGGCTTACATCATCCAATCATGTGCAAGCAAAATTTCTGTTTTAATTTTTATTGCATAATGATAAAGATAATGTAAAGCTCAAAATTCACATTTCAGTTTATAAGAGTTGTTTCTCCTTTATTTTACAATACACAGATGAAAAATAATCTGACTGTTTATATTATAGTAGAATTTTTAACCTCCTACCACCCACCCACTGTACTTAAACGGTGGGGTTGGAGCGTCATTGTTCTGAGTCGATGTACTGGTACATCACTCAGAATGGGTGCCTGCACAGCGGCGCAACCCTGCGATGGCTGTGATCTTCAGGTACAGCCCATCACAGAATGGCTCTCCCAATCACATGATGGCAATGTCCAATCACTGCTTTCACAGTGTAAACAGAGACATGTGTCTTTGTGTCAGTTCTACCCAGTGAGCTCAGTGAGAGCTGAGTGTGTGTGTGTGTGTGGGGGGGGTCTTTCGGCTATATTGCGAGTGGGAAGTGGTAAAGTCGGGGGTCTTTCGGCTATATTGCGAGTGGGAAGTGCGAGTGGGAAGTGGTAAAGTAGATCTAAAGGCAAGACACTTTTTACCTTAATACATTCCCTGCATTAATGTAAAAAATGTCCCAGTGGCGGTATTGCCTCCCTAACTACTAAGTCCTCACCCAATCTAGCTCTGTTACTCACTGTACTAGCTCTCTCCTCTCTCCCTGCGACAGAGAGGCAAAAGTGGGTGCTATTGTGCTACTGTCAATCAAATCCTGTGAGCAGAAAGCAGTGGGCATGGCAGAGCCAAACTGTGTGTGTCTATAGGCGCACACAACCTGGCTCAGGAGTGAGTCTGCAAATTTGCCCAAATAGCAAGTGGCTTCCTATGGTGGCAGACATAGAAGAAGATGAACCAAGAATGACAGTGGGAAACTCCAGAAGAGTAGATTTGGGGGAGGTTCCACTGCACAGAGCAGGTAAGTATACCATGTTTATAATTTTAGAAAATGTAACCTTTACAACTGCTTTAATATGCTATTATTTGAAGTTTCCAGAAAGCAATAGATTACTGTTGAAATAATCCATTGCATCAGGGTGAAATATTACAGAACTCAGTCAGCTCTGCCTTGTTTCAAGCAGACCAGAATCATTGCTGTTACTGTACATTGTGTCACAGAATACTTTTATAGAGTGTTCTTTAGCAGTATCAGAAGCCCAAAAACTAACACCAGGCCCTGATTGTTACTGAGAGCTATTGGTTACTTTACCAACACCTTCCAGGACCTGCCATGCACCTACCTAAACCAGGCATCTTTTCAATATAATGCTGGCCTTAACAACTGTTTCCCACCTTTATTTTAAATAGTTCCTGAGACTCAAGTAGTTAAAACAGACCTATCATTACAGACCTATTATTTGAGTAAAATTTAAATTGAATGCATCATTTTAAATGTAAAATTATTGACATTGAAACTTCAGGAAGACAAATTAGGTAAGGTAGCTAAGTATATTATGTCATTGCAAGGATTGGGGTACCAGAATATGTAGCCCTGGATATAGCTGAGGTTTCTCTCACCACCTTCAGTTAGTATGAACTCCAACCACACAAAAAAGGATTGTGTACAATTTTATACTCTTTATAGCATGTCTGTAGTGCACATTATGATTACCTGCAAGCGTGTGTGTAAGAGAGGCTTTGCGATTGGCCAGAGTCCCTGCCCTTCTCCTGCCTTTGTTAGAACACTGCCAATCCTGCTGAAGCTAAACCCTCTGCCATATTGTGCTCCAATCCATGCCATAGGCTTCCGCATGACATTCCTGGCCATTGACCTTTATATCCCAAGGAATGAATCTCCACACATGAATAGAGTTGCTGCACTTTACTGATGGTACTGAGGGAATGTCATAACAGTCAGATCACATTGAGATTCATTCCAGAATCACTTAACATTACATAGTCAATCACATTTAATAAACGGTGCACAACAGTTACATGTGAAATCACTTTAAGTAACTATCTCTCCTCTCTTTAACAGTTTCTCCCTCTACCCTGGGTCAATAACACTTACTGGGATGAGATCCCTGTAGTCATATCCTCCATAGGTACACCACTCCCGGGACCCTCCAGGGGAATAACCTCCCACATTGGAAGTTTGCCCTGGCCTAAAAGGTCTTTTATCCCTAGCCTCCACCTCCATAAGGGTCAGAAAGTCTTCAGCTGGCTCTCCTGGGTGCAGGTCTATTCTTCCACAGCCTTCTGCTCTGTACAGGGCATCCACATGCTGGTTACATCTGTGCTGGTGTAGGGTGTTTGGCTCCCACGCACTTTTTTTTCTTACTTGGTGTTAGTTTCACCCACTAGGCTGCCACCAGCTAATCTGGGTTAAACAATAGGTGGAGTTAACCAGTTATAAAGGTAAATATTCTTCCATAGTTAGTTAGGTTAAAAGAAGACGTATATATCAACTGACTGAAAAAAAATATAATAAAGTAGAAAACCTCCCTATACCCATACATGAGCTAGACCAGCAAACCATCATAGTATAGTCCAATTTGCTCTAACAGGTGAAAAATCCTTCCTATTCCCCTAAGGCAATTGTATATTCACTGGATCAGCAATCTCTAGTGCTATTACTTATAAACCTTAATATTTAATTATATGATGTGAATTTAAGAGTGCATCCATCTTTTCTTAGCAACTAGCTGAGCTGGCTAGAACTTATTCCTGAGGGAGCCTATTCCAAAATTTCACAATTCCTACTATGAAGAAGCCTTTCAGTAAGTACAGACGTACCCTTTTTATCCAGATGCAGAGTTTCCCCTTGTCCTTTGAAGGTAGAATAAATTCAGCTAATCTTTTCTTATAGCGGAGGTCCTTCATCTCTAGTATCAGTTTAGTTGTGAACTGGTGCCCAAAACTGAAATGCATATTCCAGATAAGGTCTTAATAATGCTTTCTAGAGGGACTAGTTTGCATCTCTCTTTCTGGAATCTATGCCTCTTTTAATACAAGAATATGTTCTTCCTGTTTTGTTCTAGCTTGCAGAAATTGTATATTTAATATCAATTTCAAAGTAATTTATAAATCAGATAAATAGTAAGGGTCCCAACATTGAACCTTGGGATAACCCACTAACAACCATAGACCATTCATAATAATAATCATTAATCACTACTCTCTGAATTGTTTTTTAAGGCAGTTTTCTATCCTGTAGACTTTTACATACATGTTAGTTGTCTGTGGGGAACTTTGTTAAATGCTTTTGCAAAATCAAGGTTATCAAGGGTATACAATATCCACAGCCACTCCTTCATCTAGGATTTTGCTTACATTCTCAAAAAAAAGAGGATTTGTTTGATATTATTTTTGGGATATTATTTTGGGATATTTCAGCCACTTCATGCTGATTATCACTTATATTTTTTTTTTTATAGCAAAAACTCATCTATGTGAGTTTTGTGCTAATCCATTATTACAAAGACAATCTAATAATAATAATAAAAAATTGCTTTGATTGTAAACTATCTGTTCGGATGCTTTATTCACATTTATTTTGTCAAACTGTTTCTGGACCATTGCAATTTTGAGCCTTTGCAGTCCATTTGAGGGTGTTCCTTTTATAGACATAGCGCTAAAAAAGTAATTTAGTGGATCATCAACAATGTTCTCTTTAACGCTCAATTTTAAATCACATCTCACAGAAATACAGACACCGCCATCTTTTTGTTCTACCCTGACTCTCTGAAGGATAGCATTGCTAGGAATATCAACAGATTAGTTGTGTGAAGAACAAAGCCAATATTCAATATTCATGCTAAATCTATCATAGAAAAGGAATCTTTCAATGGGGACCCTTGTTCCTATGACAACTGTCTAAGAGGGAATTTCCTCACATTGGAAAGTTATCCTTTCTTTTACTGCTGAGTCTACAAGACATAAACTAAAGGGAAAGTTCACAAATTAGCTCACAAACAGACATATATATGTATGTACAATGTACTGAATATGTATATATTAAGACTCTGTAACAGTAATAATACCCCTGTAACAGTAATAATATTTACCAGTCCTTCCATTCATATTGCTAATCTTCACTGTCACTGCTCCGTCCCACCAGTTATGATCGTCTTGTAAAGAGACCTAGTGATGACATCACTGCAACAAAAATAAGGCACGCCTGAAAACAGAAAGATTGTATTTAAATCAATCAATTACTAGCTACCAGGAGCAGAGTGATCTTTGGCAGTAACACAGTTTACTATGGTTCAGTTTGTGAATAAACAGGAAGCCGCTCAGCACAGAGCACATCCAATTCATTTACTGTCCAGTGCATCTAAGGCTGCAGAGAAAGGGACTGGGGAATCTCTGTCCTCGGTCCCTTTCTCTGTCTCAAAGTGAGACATCAGGGGTATGATTAGTTCCCTGATATTTCACCAAAGCCCCCCAACAGGGCTACTAAAAAGTGTAACACATAGTAAAAAATATTATTGTTAAAAATATAAAAAAATGACAAAACTAACAACGCCGTCCACTGCTCAACTGACACTGTCCATTGCTCTACTGACTGACACTTATCTCTGCCCTATTGACACCATCCTCTGTTCAAATGACACTATCCACTGCTATACTGACACCGTCCACTGCCCCACTGACACCACCCACTGCTCCACTGACTGACACTGTCCACTTTTGAGGTAGGCTAAATTTATATTTTTACAGTGACATTTATTTTATTGTACTTTTGAAAATTTTGCTTACTATTTAGTTAGGCCTGCTAGTTCATTTCTTTTTTTAAAAAGGGTGTACTGAGCCTTGGTGATCTTTGGTCTCTTTCATATTGTTCAAGCAGATATCCACATCTCAAAGGTTGCCTACCCCTGATCTAGCATCAGCTACTGAACCTTAACCACTTAGGATCTAGAGATTTTTTTTTCATTTTTTTTACTATATATTTTCTAAAAGTAGAGGTCCTGTAGAATAAAATAAATAGTAAAAAAAAGTAGTTGCAATTTTTTTCTGTTTTCTGTTCTGTACAATATTTGTAGAAATACATATTTTCATGAAAAAAACATGATTAAATGTATTTTAATGCACACAAACACAATATAATAACCAATGTTTAGGTAAAATTTAACAGATGGGGTTGTATTACATAAACAGATATGAAACATGTGAGGTCCTAAAATTGCCTGCGCCCATGATATAACGAAAAACTATGGTACCCAAAAATCTTTGTAGGTGACACTTTAAAATCTTTCTATACTCATTAGTTTAAGGTTAACCGTAAGCTATAACGCTAGAATTATTGCTCTTACTCTAATGTTTGCTGCATGGTTTACATACACATTTAATTTTTTTGGAGGTTTTATTACATTTCATTAGTTTTTTACTTTTCAGCTTTTTTATTTAACTTTATTGCTAAATACCCAGTAATGACCCAGTATTCAGTGCGGGCTACGCAATCTACTTCAGTGCAGGCTACGTGATCTACTGGCCTTGAGGTCAGTAGAAGGAGCTGTATGCTCTAAGCATGTAGCCTGCACTGTCATTGAGTCCTCCTCAACATCTGTACCCCCGCCTCTTCCTGTGACGTAGTTCCCTCCCCTGTGCAGTCCAGGCCGGGTTGCATGCACTTCCTGGACGTTCGCAGCATCCCAGCCTACAGCCCCTCACAATCATCCAATCCAGGAACCTACAAAGGATCCAGGAACCCTGATGATTGATGGGACAGCAGCAGCTACGAGGACCGTGACCTTCAAATGCGTGTTACCAGCTTACATGTTGTAAGTGTTTTTAAGCCTATGAATTAAACTTGTTTTTTTAATGCTACACTTAGGTGTGCCTCCCTCTCCTCTTCTTTTTGTCATTAATTGATCCATACATTTCACACCTTAACATTCAGAGACTTCTTCTATGTGCCTAGCAAGGGAGCCTATATGGAATGGTATCCCTCCTCATATGTATTCTCTGCTTCTAAACCTCTCTACAACCCTCTACCCTGCTCTCTTTTTTCCAGTCTCCCCTCTATTCCTTCATTTAGCAGCATTCTTATAGCAATGATATGTTGAAGAATTCTATAGATATGTATCTTAGTAGAGTCCAGGACTTAATACAAGTAAAAAATATTCTGTCGAGTGTGGACTATATCATACATTAGAGTCCTTGAAATACTGTGCTCTCTTTTAAGGGAAAATATGCTTCTTTTCTTGAACCTGTCATTCTGTATTGAGACTTTATCAAGCTCATCAATATCCACAGTGACACACACATTTTGGTCCACTGTGCCAACTCCAGTGTAGGGAAAACACTTCCAATGGCTGATGCATTTTGAGGGTAAGCATTCTCTTCTTCAGAGCCAAAGAAAAAGGAAGTATAAATCTGTATAATTATTAATTAAATAAAATAGTTTTTAACCAGTTAACTAACGTGCTATAGCCGAATGAGGGCTACAGCGTGGCTTGATAACCCTGGAAGGGTGTATTATGACGTCCTCTCAGAATCTTGCTCCCACGCACACCCTGGGCCATGCACACTGGACTATAAGTGCTCGCGGGGGACCCGGATCGCGGTAAAGGGCCAATGACAGCAGCCCTTTACCACGTGATCACTTCATCCAATGACAGAGTGATCACAATGTAAACACAGCATGGTCATCCAGGGGTTCAACGCTCTCCTCTCCTCACACTGATACAGCGTGAGTGGAGAGTGATTGTGTGCCAAACAGTGAGTTTTACATATATAACTGTGCCAAGCACGTGCCCAGCAGTGCAACATCAGTGCTCCACTGTGCCATCTGTGCCACATCTGTGCCACATCTGTGCCACATCAGTGCCACATCTGTGCCACGTTAGTGCCACCAGTGCCACATCTGTGCCACATCAGTGCCACTAGTGCCACTACAGTGCCACATCAGTGCCTTACAGTGCCAATCAGTGCCTCTACAGAGCCACACCAGTGCCACTACAGTGCTCATCTGTGCCATCAGTGCCACTACAGTGCCACCTGTGCTTATCAGTGCCACCTGTTCCACCACAGTGCTCATCTGTGCCATCAGTGTCACTACAGTACCATCAGTGCAACTACAGTGCCAATCAGTGCCAATCAGTGCCACTATAGTGCCAATCGGTGCCACCTGTGCCCATCAGTTCCACATGTGCCTATCAGTGCCACTACAGTGCTCATCTGTGCCATCAGTGCCACTACAGTACCACCAGTGCAACTACAGTGCTCATCAGTGCCACTACAGTGCTCATTCGTGCCACTACAGTGCCCAACAGTGCACATCAGTGCCCGCAAGTGAGTGCTCATCAGTGCCGTCCTATCAGTGGATCCACATCAGTGCCAGCTAATCAATGCAGCTACAGTGCATTAGTGCACATCAGTGCACCCTCATTAGCACCCATTAGTGCCCCCCCATCAGCACCCAGCACTGCACCCTCAACAGCACACATCAGAGCAGCCTCTTCAGCACCCAGCAGTGCACCCTCACCAGCACCCAGCAGTGCACCCTCATCAGCACCCAGCAGTGCACCCTCATCAGCACCCATCAGTGCAGCCTTTTCAGCATCCAGCAGTGCAGCCACATCTGTCCTAGTTTCCCTATTGCACCACAGTCACCAGAATAGCAAAAACATATTTTTCCAGTGAGGAGGCATACCAGCTTCTTAACCTGAGCGATGAGAGCAGCGGGGAGCTCTCTGAGTCTCAGTCTGATTCTAATTTGGCATATGTAACCATTTTAAACTGTGGGTCTGCTACAAAATCGGAGGAAGAGGAATGTGTGCCCATGAAAAGAAGGCGTTCTGGTGTGGAGCAGCACCTCGAGCACAGTGCCATCCATGAGAACGTAGTGCCATCCATGAAAGCGCAGTGCCATCCATGAGAGTACCATTGCAACAAAGGACAAGCACTAGTGGGGTGTCATCTCAGCCCCAAAGATTTAAGGCCCATGCCAGCCTTTCCTATGCCCTTCAAAACACCCTGTGGCTTCCCCCTAATTCCAGTGTAGCAAACATCCCACCTTTCACTGCCCAGCCAGGTGTCAAGGTGAACACTGATAATTTTGCCCTTCTTGATTTTTTAAATTTAATTTTTACTGAAGACCTGCTATCGTCCATCATGCACAGCAGTTCATAGTACGCATAGTAAGGTTCTAGTTACACCTGTCCCTTTGAGTGGAGAGCACTTAACATGGATAAATTTAAAATTGTTTTAGGCCTAAATTTTAATATGGGACACACAAAAAAAACAAATTACACTCCTACTGACCCCATCCACCACATACCAATCTTCTCATTCCTTATGCCAAGGTCAAGATAACTTTGATTATGATTATGCGGGTCCTCCACTATAATGACAACACCCAGTGCCCTCCCCGAAATGACCCAGCTTTTGACGAATTATTTAAAATTCGGTCATTTCTAAATTATTTCTCTGAAAAATTCCCCCAGTTATATAACCCCGACCAAAATATCTCAGTTACTGAGTCCCTTGTCAAATGCACAGGCAGGCTGTGCTTCAAACAGTTTATCCCCAGCAAAAGGGCCCGATATGGGGTTAAACTCTAGAAACTTTGTGACTGAGTCACGAGGTATATCTACGCCTTTCTGGTGTACAAAGGGAAGGACTCTCAACTGCATCCCCCTAAATGCCCAGAGTACATCGGAGCCAGCAGAAAAGTTGTCTGGGAGTTTGTCTATCCACTCCTTGGAAAGGGATACTATTTATATGTGGATAATTTTTATGCAAGCTTGCCCCTCTTCTGCAATCTTCACATGGAGGGACACTCCAGCATGTGGTACAGTGAGAGCCAAAAGAAAGGGCTTCCCGCAAAAACTCATCAATGAAAGGCTACGATGAGGGGAGACGGCATCTTTGTGGAACCAGGAGCTAATGGCTGTCAAGTGGAGGGACAAACAAAACGTTCACATGCTCACATCAATCCATAACAACACCTACGTAGAAATCCCCAGAAGAAACGGCCCAATCCGGAAACCAGCTTGTGTCTATGACTATAATTTATTTATGGGGGAGTGGATATCAATGATCAAATGATCGAACCCTACCTTTCCACAAGAAAATCCCTTGGTACAAAAAAGTCTCCATTATTTTTTTGGCCATGTATAACACTTATGTTATTTACCAAAAATCCAGCAAGACCCCCGTATCCTATCTGCATTACCAAGAAGAAATTATCTCTGACCTTTTCTACCCTGAAGGTCCACCAGAAAATATTTGCACTGATTCAGTGAGCAGACTCCACGAACGCCACTTTCCTGAGAAAATCCCACCCCCCCTGTGAAACAGGCCAAAGACATCAAAAGAAATGCCGGTTGTGCTTCAGAAGAGGTGTTAGAAGAGACACCGTGTATTATTGTCCCCAATGTCCTTCCCAACCAGGCCTCTGTATAGGTGACTATTTCCGCAGTTACCATACTTCTCTACATTATTAGGGAGGAATGGTAAACGTAATTGTCATTTACCTCCACACCCCTTATGCCACTGCACTAAACTGTACATATCGCTGCCTTCTCAAGAACTGACCCTGGCCTACTATATGACCATGCTTTTGCCTAATGCTAAACATACCTCTGCCTGCCCCAGAACTGACCCCGGCCTGTTATATGACCACCCTCCTGCCTAACACTAAACTGTACCTACCTTTGCCTGCTCTGCAACTGACCCTGGACTTTTTGACCACATTTTTTGCCTGCCTCTTGGACTGATCTTTTACCTTGATACTGGAGTAGTGGGATTCATAACACAAGGGTCTCACATATGTGAGGGGCTCCAGAATAGTTTCTTTGGATGAAGAAAACAATTTGTTTAGTTTCATCATTCTGGAATTAGGGTCTGGAGTCCAGAGGCTTCAAAGAGATTTGTTTGGGAGAAGCCTCTACCCCTGTCCCCATTCTTTCCTGGCCTGCTACCTGTAGAATGGACCATGTTCCTTCTTACTACCAGGACCAATATTTAGGCACTGCTGGCAAAATCTCTACCTGCACTGACCCTGGACTGTATATGGACCTGCCTGTACTGACTATGGACAATAATCCTGCCTGCTGCCTGGACAATTCCATTCACTGTCGCTGACTATGTTCCTGCCTGCTGCCTGGATCAGGGTTCTCCTCCTGTGGACAACTGCACTACTAAAACCACGGGTAATCTTTTGTTTACACTTTGCTCAGCAGAATGCAGGGTGTGATTCTTGATATGTACATGCTATCTGTTAGAAATATGAAGGGCCTTCAAAAATGTGATAGGTTGTCAGGAAATTAGATGTGTAATTTATGTCCCTAGAACACCTGATTGTGCTCCTTGGATGTTGGGCCTCTGTATGTAGCCAGGCTGTGTAAAAGTCTCACACATGTGGTATTGCCATACTCAGGAGGAGTAGCAGAATGTATTTTGGGGTGTAATTTTTGCTATGTACATGCTACGTGTTGTAAAGATCTTATAACTGGACATCTTTGTGTAAAAAATGTTCATTTTTTTCCACATTTTCTGAAAACTTCTGGAAAAAAATTAACCATTCAAAAGACTAATTATGCCTTTATAGATTATATGTTGGGGTGTTTGCTTTCCAAAATTGGGTCATTTTGTGGGTGTTTATTGTCCTGGTGCTCCAGGGCCTTCAAAAGTGTAATAGGTGGTTAAGAAATTAGATGAGTAATTTATGCTCCTAGAATGCCTAAAGGTGCTACTTCAATATTGGGCCTCTGTATGTGGCCAGGCTGTGTAAAAGTCTCACACATGTGGTATTGCCATTCTCAGGAGAAGAAGCAGAATGTATTTTGGGGTGTAATTTGTGGTATGCACATTTGGTGAAAAAAAGTCTTCATTTTGCAAAGAATTGTGGGAAAAAATTACAGCTTCAAAAAACTAACCATGCTTCTTACTTAATACCTTGGAATCTCTACTTTTCAAAAAGGAGTCATTGTACTTGTCAATCAATAAAATGACACAATGGGAACAGCAGGCTCGACCCTGCTGTTCCCATTGCGTCATTTTATCGATTAACAAGCGCTTGTTTTACCTCTTCTAAATGTGAGTGTAAATCTTTCATTTTTTAATAAATTTTGTGTTATGCGGATTCACACTATGTGAGTTTCTTATTCCTTTTTGGCCCTATGCGTTTGAATCCATGAGACGTTTTATATATCTTGGAGCCTCCTTTCTTGTTGACCGGTGGTCCTTGTGGGAAGATTTTTTTACCCAATTCTACCAACACCTATATCCATCTGGGCCTTATTATCGTTGGTGAAGAATCACTGACAAGTCTGTTTGATTCACAGGGCGTATGTCCTACTGAATGCACTTTTTCCAGTAAGCCTCAGTGTTATTGGTGGCGGTGCTCCATCCCCCCCTTTTTCATGCACGTTTAGCGGTGGCTTGATAATTACCATTTGGGGCGTCAAGATACATATGTTTTGAACATTTCCATTTTCATCAAACACTTTTTTCTCACTCAGTGGACTCTTTCTTTGTTCATTCATTTTTTCTATTATTGCTTTTGAGTTTATAATAAGTTACATAGTTACATAGTTACATAGTTACATAGTTAGTAAGGTTGAATAAAGACACCAGTTCATCCAGTTCAACCTGAGTGAGTACACCCTCACATCAGTCCCTACCCTCAAGGAGCCCACAATCCAAGGTCCCCAACTCACATTCATATACTAGGGCTAGTTTTTTTTTTTTTTTGGACAGAAGCCAATTAACCTACCAGCATGTCTTTGGAGTGTTGTTCACTGTATTTTATGGGTATGGTATACATTGGTTTAATCACCTGACATCACTGCATTTATATGTATGGTATACATTGGTTTAATCACCTGATATCACTACATTTTATATGCATGTTATACATCGGTTTAATCAACTGTTATCATAATTTCAATATTGCACATGTATACTGTTTGATATCTTCACAATTATTCTAATTTTGATATATTTTAGATGTGTATTAGGTCATCTATGCATTTTAGACTACCCATATAAATTTGAAATTGTCACTAGCGCTGCACCATCACTTTCCCATTTTACTTTTTGCAATTGTCATTTACGTTGCTGGCAGCTCCCCCCCCCCCCCCCCTTCTTTGGACAGCGCGGTATTTAGCACATTTCTTTCACATAATCCTTGCAATGTACATAGATCACCCAGAGGGGAATGTTTTTTTCTCAACAAAAGTAGAGTTATGCTTTAAGGTAATGAGCAAGGCTGGTGCACTCTCTGTTTTTATTTTTCCAGTGTTTTTTATGGCACCACCTTAATGTCATGCACCCACCTTTCACAGGGGTTACCTATGAATGTCTGTGCAGTATAGTTTGATGAATAGTTTTTGCTGACCATCTTTTTAAGAGCTTTTGCCTTATTCATATCAGAATCTTACTGAATCCTTTAAAAGTATCAAATAAAAAACACTGTGACCCAAATTACTGCACACTCTCACCCTAACACCCCCACCCCTTCCCCCCATGAAGCTTTTTTTTTTAATTGCATATCAGGCCACCTTCAACCAGTGTTATCCTTAATTCCCAGTAGTCCATACATATGATTGCATGTAAGCATTCTAGTTACATCTTTGCTGTCCCTGCCCAATGTGCTTTCTTGGCCTGGGCAGGAATGGTTTTAGGAGAGAAATAAATAATAAATAATATGTTAAAGTGCTAAAAAATGCTAATCTGTAATTCATTCATGTTAAAAAGAATGGCAGTGGAAGGTGGGATAATGTATTTTCTATCATATTTCATAGACTACAAAAAAATACTTTATCTGGTCCTCAGCTTTTTTTTAACATTACAGGCATTCCACTCTTTACTCTCACTTACAAGGTAGGATTCAATGCAGATATTTTCCCTATGGCTTTGTTTGCTTCAACATTCCAGGGATGACCTTACTATAAAAAAAATAATGAAAAAAAAGATATCTGTACATACAAAAATACTGTTTAAAACATACGACCTCACAGAACCACTGGACCAATTTTTCTTACTTTAAGCCTGACAGAACTTTGTTTTTAATAAAGAATATTGACTAAATGTTATGCTATTGTAAGGGGAGGAAAAGAGTGTTCTGGTGCATGCAAATGTATTGTGCAAATGTGCAGTAACATGCTGAACACAAAGGGCAGCTTTGGCTGTGTCAGCAACAAGTGTCAAACCAAAGACACCTAGTGGAATGGTAGCCCCTAGGTTTTTCCCCTGCACTTATGCCTACAGTGCGGCAGATCCAGCAACCATCAGGAAATGTGGTTTCTTTGCACCACCTCTTCAGAGTGGTCATTTTAAATTCCCTCTGGGATGGTAGCAGGAGATCCCACAAATTTTTACCATGTATCAGGGAGGGGTGAAATTTCACCCTTGAAGCATCCCAAAAATTTTTTCTCTTACTTGCAGCACCCAACCCCCCCCCCCACCCCCCAACCACCAGCTCCACAACACTGCTCTTTGTATTCCTCTTTTGCCCCTGATGCTTCATAGCATTTTATATGCTGGTAGGGGCCATGGATAACCTTCTGTGGAAATTATAAGTGCTGGCTAAAGACCTTCTAGTCCACATAACACTAACTGGGTACCTGCCACTGTTGTTAGCAGTATAGCAGTCTTATAAATTACTGCAGTGCACATTTGAGGGGGGGAAAAAGGCCACATTAGGAGTAGGGATGGGCAAATGGTTCAGTTCAAGCATAAGTTCGGGCCAAACTTTGCTTTTTCGGATGTTTGGTGAACAACGAACATTATGCAGTGTTTGTGGCAAATTTGAAAGCTGCGGAACGCCGTTAAAGTCTATGGGACACTAACATGAAAAATAAAAGTGCTCATTTTAAAGGCTTATATGCAAGTTATTGTCATAAAAAGTGTCAGGTATAGGTGTAGCGCTAAATCATAGTAGCAGTAAAGCAAATGTATAAAAAATACAGTCCATAAATGAAATAATGCAGCCCATCCAGAGACCTCCAATAAGATAGGAGAATAGGAGAACCGTCACCAACATGCAATAAGACTGCCTCTTACCGTTAGTGTATAGAAAATACACATTGAGCAAATGTCTGAAGAGCCAGTTCCACAATTCTTATTCATCAAAAAGGTCCTCTCATTGGGCAAGGAATCCTCATTCACAGACCCACCAGAGACAAGGATGACTTTGTTTTTCCAACCCCGGCCAGGAGATGAACTCCACAGAAACAACTCAATGGTTACATATGGGGGGATGAAAAAATAATCTCATTGCGCAAACATCCATAAAAAATGGCAATTTATTTGACAAAAGGCTAAGTATACAACTCACATTAAATTAATAAAAAATAGGCAAAAGTAAAAAGGAACACCTATACCTGCCATTTTTTTATCATTGTATCTAACAATATTGTGTTAGCTGCTTTTTTGTTATCTTATTTAGTTATGAGCACAGAAAATTTTCTTTCTTTGTCATAAAAAGTGTTTGGGGACCTGGGTCTTGCCCCAGTGGACATGTATCAATGCAAAAAAAACAGCCGTTTTTTCAGGAGCAGTGATTTTAATAATGTTTAAAGTGAAACAATAAAAATGAAAAATTCCTTTAAATATCGTGCCTGGGGAGTGTCTATAGTATGCCTGTAAAGTGGCACAGTTTTCCCGTGTTTAGAACAGTACCACAGCAAAATTACATTTCTAAAGTCATTTAAAACTGATTGCGGTTGTAATGAATTGTCAGGTCTCAGCAATATAGATTACACTCATCGAAAAAAACGGGCCCTTTGGGTCTGGTATGAATATTAAGGGCAACCCCAGACCAAAATTAAAAAAAAAATTGTGTGGGGGTCCCCCCAAAATCCATACCAGGCCCTGCAGGTCTGGTATGGATGCTTAGGAGAACCTGCACCAAATTAAAAAATAAATAGCATGGGGTCCCCCCAAAATCCATACCAGACTCTTCAGGTGATTCCACTTTCCTCTGACATCAACTCACCCGTTTACCTCACCAGGTGGCCTCGCCCTCAACTATAAAACACAGAGAAGAGGGTTTCTTTGACTGCTCTACTCTTCAGATACACCATTCTCACTCTTGCTTCTCCCCATGGACCCTTTATTCCCAGTGGAAACAGATGATAGCAAGCCACCTATTGCTATCAGATTTGGTTCCCTCCCCACTGTGGCTTCAATGGCATTTCAAGGAATAAAATCACTTGTATATGGTTTCCCTGACTGTTCCCCACTCTGTATTGACTATCCTCACTCTTCCTTCTTTCCCTTGTCCCTTTCTGTCCAGGGGAAACTGATTCTGATAGCAAGCTGCCTTTTGCTATCAGATCTGGTTTTCTCCCAATATAGCTTCCATGGCATTTCAAGTGTTTAAATCACTTGTATATGATTTCCCTGACTGCTCCATACTCCATATAAACCATCCTCACTCTTCTTTCTTTCCCCAGACCCTTTCTGTCCAGGGGAAACGGATTCTGGTAGTAAGCTGCCTATTGCTATCAGATCTGGTTCCCCCTTCCTTATATAGTTTCCATTGCACTTCATGGGTTAAAATCATTTGTATATGGTTTCCCTGACTGCTCCATACTCTGTATAGGCCAAACTCACTCTTTATTCTTACCCCAGACTCTGTCTGTCAAGGGGAAACTGATTCTGGTAGTAAGCTGCCTATTGCTATCAGATCTGGTTCCCCCTCCCCTATATAGCTTTAATGGCACTTCAGGAGTTAAAATCACTTGTATATGGTTTCCCTGACTGCTCCACTCTTCAAATACACTATCCTTACTATCCTGTCTCCCCATGGACCATTTCTGACCAGTGGAAACCGATTCTGATAGCAAGATGACTATTGCTATCAGATCTGGTTCCCCCTCCCCTATATAGCTTCCACTGCACAGCTTAAAATCACCTGTAGATGGTTTCCCTGACTGCTCCATACTCCGTTTAGGCCATCCTCACTCTTGATTCTTACCCCAGACCCTTTCTGTCCAGGGGGAACTAATCCTGGTAGTAAGCTGCCTATCAGATCTGGTCCCCCCCCCCCCCAATATAGCTTCCATGGCATTTCAAGGGTTAAAACGCTTGTATATGGTTTTCCTGACTTCCATACTCTTCAGATACACCATGCTCACTATTCCCTCTACCCATGGACCCTTTCTGACCAGGGTGCACTAATTCTGATAGCAAGCTGACAATTGCTATCAGATCTGGTTCCCCCACCTCAATATAGCTTTCATGGCACTTCACGGGTTAAAATCACTTGTCACTTGGTTTCTATGACTGTTTTACTCTTTGTATAAGTCATCCTCACTCTTCATTCTTCCCCTAGACCCTTTATGTCCAGGGGAAATGGATTCTGATAGTAAGCTGACTATTACTATGAGATCTGGTCCCCCCATATAGCTTTCATGGCATTTCAGGGGTTAACAACACTTGTGTATGGTTTCCCTGACTGCTCCACTCTTCAGATACACCATCCTCACTATTCCGTCTCCCCATGGACCCTTTCTGTCCTGGGGAAACTGATTTTGGTAGTAAGCTGCCTATTGCTATCAGATCTGGTCCCCCCACCCCAATATAGTTTCCACGGCACTTCACGGGTTAAAATCACTTGTATATGGTTTCCCTGACTGCTCCATACTCCGTATAGACCATCCTCATGCTTTATTCTTACCCCAGACCCTTTCTGTCCAGGGGATACTGATTCTGGTAGTAAGCTGACTATTGCTATCAGATCAGGTCCCCCCCCCCCAATATAGCTTCCATGGCATTTCAGGGGTTAAAAACACTTGTATATGGTTTCTCTGACTGCTCTACTCTTTACATTAATCATCATTTAACTACCATCACTCCAAGTCAGCGCATACGGCCGTTTAACATCACATGTACATGTGTGATGCTATAATGGCTCACATACTATACATGTAATGAAAGTGAAGGGCTTTCATTGTGGCATACAGATAAGCCATAATGCAACTCACATCACTACAAGGTAGCCATATAGCCATTTAGCATCACACCTACATGTATGTACGGTGCTATGACTCACATACATGCTAAAGGTATGTGAGGTAATGGGTTTGCATTGTGGCATAAAGAGGAGCCACAATGCAACTTCCACCACTCCAAGTCAGCCATACAGACATTTAACATCACACATACTGTGTGATGCTGTAGTGGCTCACGTACATGTATGTAAGTAAAGAATGTGGACTGTGGCATGCAGAGAAGCCATAATGCAACTGCCATGGCTCCAAATCAGCCAGTTAAAGATGTTGTAAACCCTTCATGGGGAAGTTGTATCCATAGGTACGCTTATAATAAGGCTTACCTATAGGTACAGTAAATCTCTCCTAAACGTGTGCCGTTTAGGAGATTTTTAACTTGTAGTGTGCCGATGATGTCATAGGCACATGCACTGCGAGGAAACGGCCCTCCGTGCCATTTCTTCACGAGTGAGTGCCATGACTGGCGGGTCCCGTGCGCATGCACAGAAGTGACATCACCTGACTCTGGCCAGTCACAGAGTGGGAGTCCATGGCCCCGGAAGGAAGATGGGCATCCATGGATGAGGCCTCCAGTGGGGACAAAGCGGGCTTCGTTTCCAGGTGAGTGGCACATAATGTGCTAGTATGCGATGCTCCAGCTATTCTAATATCTCCAGCTATTTCTGAAGCTGAACAGGTAAAAATAGAAATTATTCTACAATACTAACCTTTATACCAGTATGAAAAATCCCTCATAGATATGAAGTCACAATTTGTTTATTGTTTCACTGCATTGTTACAAGAGTGATGACACATTTTCCATGTATCAATAAAATGACACAATGAACTATTTGTTACAGCATATCTCTCTGAACCTACTGAAACTGAATCACTGTGTGATGTTAATTGTGATGTAATTAAATATATTAATATATCTTCTATAAGAAAAAGGAGAACAGCTGGGACTTTATATGAGGTGGTGACCTGGTAAGGTCAATTGCCTCCATCCCTATCTATATGTCAAAAAAGAGGGGAAAGGGGATTGAGACTTTGAATGAAGCACGTAGGTATAAAGAATTCAGTTTATTGTATAAATTAACATACAAACACATTATCATGAGTAAGGGTATATCCAATACAATTCTAATAACTGGTACAATTCATAAAAATGTATATCTATACATACAATGTAGACGGGTTGCCACATGATTATAAACGATTAGTATCAAAAACTACACATACTGACAGATATTAATTGAATCATAGGGACACGGCATATAATAGCTCTATGCATTTCGTGGATTGATTCACTCTTCAGGAGCATGCATGAGAGTTCAATAAAATATAATAGAAATAGTTGCTGTATGGTCTGATCCTACAAAAGGAAAAAAGAAAAATCATAAAGAATAAAATAAAAGCAAGTATAAAAACCCACCCTCTACCATACTTACAAGGTTGACTATATAATAAAAGTGTGGTACTGTAGATCGGGGGACCCCCAAAGGGGGGCATCTTCAACAGGAGCTGAGGTGGTGTGAGTGTCCTGCTGTCCAGCAAGAAAATCATCCAGGGAAGACAGATTTCAAGAAGTTGAAGTAGTCAGAGTTACCATAAGTGCTGAGACCAGAGGGTTTTTATACTTGGTTTTATTTTATTCTTTACAATTTTTCTTTTTTCCTTGGGTAGGATCAGACCATAAAGCAGCTCCTTCTATTATATTTTATTGAACTCACGTGCATGCTCCTGAAGAGTGGATCAATCCATGAAATGCATAGAGCTATTATATGCCGTGTCCCTATGATTCAATTGATATCCATCAGTATGCATAGTTTTTGATATTAATCATTTATAATCATGTGACAAACTGTCTACATTGTATGTATAGATTAGGGATGAGCCGAACACCCCCCGGTTCGGTTCGCACCAGAACCTGCGAACGGACCAAAAATTTGCACGAACGTTAGAACCCCATTGACGTCTATGGGACTCGAACGTTCAAAAGTGCTCATTTTAAAGGCTAATTTGCATGGTACTGTCCTAAAAAGGATTTGGGGACCCGGGTCCTACCCCAGGGGACATGTATCAATGCAAAAAAAAACTTTTAAAAATGGACGTTTTTTCGGGAGCAGTGATTTTAATGATGGTTAAAGTAAAAAAAAAAAGTGAAATATTCCTTTAAATATCGTACCTGGGGGGTGTCTATAGTATGCCTGTAAAGTGGCGCGTGTTTCCCGTGTTTAGAACAGTCCCTGCACCAAATGTCATTTTTAAAGGAAAAAATCTCATTTAAAACTGCTTGCGGCTTTAATGTAATGTCGGGTCCTGGCAATATGGATGAAAATCAGTGAGACAAACGGGATGGGTACCCCCCAGTCCATTACCAGGCCCTTTGGGTCTTGTATGGATATTAAGGGGAACCCCGCACCCAAATTAAAATAAGGAAAGGTGTGGGGCCACAAGGCTCTATATACTCTGAACATCAGTATACAGGCGGTGCAAACAAGACAGGGACTGTAGGTTTGTTGTTAAGTAGAATCTGTTTGTCATTTTGAACGGGTACATTTTTAACGTGTTTAATTCCAGCCAAAAAATCTTTTTTAAGCTTTTTGGAAAACATAGGGAAGGGTTATCACCCCTGTGACATTTGTTTTGCTGTCTTTCCTCCTCTTTAGAAGATTTCACCTCACTTTTTGTCCCAATGACAAATGTTTTTTGAAAATTTGTTTTTTTTTGTGGAACAAGGATTGGAAAGCATCAGTGGAAAGGAGAAATGTTTTTCCCATATTAACTCTTACAGGAGAGAATTTCCATTCCTAGGGGTAGATTTCATCTCACTTCCTGTTGTCTCCTTCCGTTTGCAAGTAGGAGTCGTTTGTAAGTTAGATGTTTGAAAGTAGGGGCCTGCCCTATATACTCAGCATAAATTTGTCCCTTAGGTGTTGTTGTGGCCACAACAACATAAGCCCTCACAGGGCCCTGCTGTGAAATATTAGATCAAGAATTGTAATTACATGCCCCTGTTGAACAGGGGCAGAAAAACTGGGCCTTTGGTGGTGGTGGTGGTGGTGCTGGTGCCACAACACTGTAAGTCCTCACTCGCTCTTGGTGGGTGCAGAAATGGGCCCTGCTGTGAAATATTAGATCAAGAATTGTAATTACATGCCCCTGTTGAACAGGGGCAGAAAAATTGGGCCTTTGGTGGTGGTGGTGGTGGTGGTGGTGGTGGTGGTGCTGGTGCCACAACACTGCAACCCCTCACAGACACTCTAGTTGGAACGCAGGAACGAGCCCTGCTGCAAAGTATTGCATCAAAAATTGTAATTACATGCCCCTGTTAAACTGGATGCAGGACAGGCCAGTAGCTCAATTGCATACTGTGCAAGCTCTGGCCAGTGATCCATCCTCAAGACCCAGTAACCCAGAGGATTTTCGGTGGGAAAGGTGTCCAAGTCTGATCTTGCCCCTAGGTATTCCTGCACCATGTAAAACAGACGCTGGCGATGGTTGCTGGAACCGATCATACCTTGAGGCTGCGGACCAAAAAATTGTCTGAACGCATCGGTCAGACGGCCACCTTCTCCACCGCTCCTTCTTTGACTGACCGAAGCCTCAGCAACACGTTGTCCAGAAACAGGAGTTTGTAACCTCCCAGTCTCTGGGAACGCGTTGCACAGACCTTTCTGCAAGGCCTCCCGAAGATGTTTCATCCTCTGCTCCCTCTGCAATGGCAAGATAAGGTCCGCAACCTTACCCTTATAACGTGGATCAAGGAGGGTTGCCAGCCAGTATTGGTCCTTCTCCTTGATACCACGAATACGAGGATCCTTACGCAGGCTTTGCAGGATCAGGGAGGCCATGCAGCATAGGTTTGCTGAGGCATTCGGTCTGGAGTCCTCTGGGTCACTAAGGACCACATGGTCCGCAGCCACCTCCTCCCAGCCACGTACAAGTCCATGTGTTTCTTGGGACTGATCCCTTAAAGACTGCTGCTGATGCTGAGTGCCAGGCTCCACCTCCATACTGACACAATCTTCCTCCTCCTCCTCCTCCTCCTCCTCTTCCTGTGTGATCAGCAGGCATGCAGAAACACTGTCTGGATAAAGGGGGCCTTGAGAGCTAAGGAAGTCCTCCTCTTCCTGTCTCTGTTCTGCCTCAAGTGCCCTGTCCATTATTCCACGCAGCGTGTGCTCCAACAGGTGGACAAGGGGGACAGTGTCACTGATGCATGCACTGTCACTGCTCACCATCCTCGTGGCCTCCTCAAATGGTGACAGGACAGTATGCATCCCTGATCATGGCCCACTGGCGTGGGGAAAAAAAAAACAAGCTCCCCTGACCCTGTCCTGGTGCCATAGTCGCACAGGTACTCATTGATGGCCCTCTGCTGCGTGTGCAGCCGCTGCAGCATGGCCAACGTTGAGTTCCACCTGGTGGGCATGTCACAGATTAGGCGGTTCTTGGGCAGGTTAAACTCCTTTTGGAGGTCCGTCAGCCAAGCACTGGCATTATATGACCGGCGGAAATGCACACAGACTTTCCTGGCCTGCCTCAGGACATCCTGTAAGCCCGGGTACCTGCCCAAGAACCGCTGCACCACCAAGTTAAGGACGTGAGCCAAACAGGGCACATGGGTCATTTGTCCCTGTCGGAGGGCAGAGAGGAGGTTGGTGCCATTGTCGCAAACCACCATTCCTGCCTTAAGTTGGCGTGGTGTCAACCACCTCTGAACCTGCCCCTGCAGAGCTGACAGAACCTCTGCCCCAGTGTGGCTCCTGTCCCCCAAGCACACCAGCTCAAGCACCGCATGGCATCTTTTGGCCTGCGTACTTGCGTAGCCCCTTGAATGGCTACGGAGCACCGCTGGTTCAGAGGACAAAGCACAGGAAGAGGCCATGGAGGAAGAAGAAGAGGAGGGGGTGGAGGAGAGAGGTGTGTCACAATCATTAGCATTTTGGAGGCGTGGTGGCGGAACAACCTCCAACACTACTGCACCTTGTCCTGCATCCTTCCCAGCTGCCAGCAGAGTCACCCAATGCGCCCTGAACCTTAAGTAACGTCCCTGTCCATGCCTGCTGGACCATGAGTCAGCGGTAATATGCACCTTACCGCTGACTGCCCTGTCCAGCGAGGCATGGACATTGCCTTCCACATGCCGGTAGAGAGCCGGAATCGCCTTCCATGAGAAAAAGTGGTGTTTAGGTACCTGCCACTGAGGAACCGCACATTCCACAAACACACGGAAGGGGGCAGAGTCTACCAACTGAAAAGGCAGCAGTTGAAGTGCTAGCAATTTTGCCAAGCTAGCATTCAACCGCTGCGCATGTGGATGGCTGGGAGCAAACTTCTTTCGGTGGTGCAGCAGCTGGGGCAGGGAAATTTGCCTGGTACAATCTGACGTCGGTGTACCAAAAGCAGATTGCCCACAAGTACTTGGCTGTGACACACCTAATTCTACACCTTCATTCCTCTCAGTGCAGGTCTGAGAGAGGACTGAAGGTATAGTGGTGTTGGAGATCTCAGCTGATGAGGAGCAAGGAGAGGTCCTCTTTGTTCTTTGGTGTGGGTCTTTTAGATACGCTTGCCAACAAACTGCATGGCAGGTCAACATATGTCTGGTCAAGCATGTGGTACCCAAGCGGGAGATGTTTTGGCCATGTGAGATACGCTTGAGACATATGTTGCAAATAGCAGCGGTGCGATCTGATGCACTCGTCTCAAAAAAGGCCCACACCAAAGAACTTTTTGAATAACACGCAGAGACTGCAGCGCCCTGCACATGTGGAGCTTTGATGCAGTCAATGTGCTGCCCTTAGGCTTGCCCCTGGAGGGCATCCTGCCTCGTTGGTGATGTGCCACCTCCTCCTCCTCCTCTCTCCTATCAGGCACCCATGTTGAGTCAGTGACCTCATCATCCCCTCCCTCCTCATCACTGGAGCAAACCTGGCAGTATGCTGCAGCAGGGGGAGCATGACTGCCAGATTGCTGTCCTTCTTGGGCACCCCCTCTGTCTGCGCTCATGTTACTGCCTTCATCGAGCTCAGTATCATCATCAGAGCCTTCCAAACGCTGGGCATCCTCCTGGAGCATGTGCCCAACACTGTGGTCAAACAGTTCGAGGGACTCCTCAGGAGGACATGGTGGGGCTAGGGAAGGAGTCACTGATGACATTGAGCCGAGGGAAGAGGCCGTTGCTTTGCCAGACAAAGTACCCTGGGCATGGGTGAGAGAGGATGAGGAGGATGAGGACGGCTTGGTCATCCACTCGACCAAGTCTTCCGCATGTTGTGGCTCAACACGGCCAGCTGCCGAAAAAAAGCCCAAGCGTGTCCCACGGCCACATGATGATGAGGATGCACCGTCTCCATGACCAGCACTAGACACAGAGCCTGCTTGCCCTCTCTTATTGGCTTGTGACTGTCTGCCTCTCCTTCTTGGCCTTCCAGACATACTAATGGCCTGTAGCTGCACTAAGCTGGGATATGTATATATATATATATATATATATATGTACTGATACTGCAGCTAGCAAAATCAACTGCCTGCCTGTAGTATGAGAACACCACCAACCTTCTACAGGTAGCTTTAGCTGAACACTGTGAGGTGGACGCACCCCGCTAACTTGTAGGTTTAGCTGAACACTGTGAGCAGGACGCACCCCACTAACTTGTAGGTTTAGCTGAACACTGTGAGGTGGACGCACCACACTAACTTGTAGGTTTAGCTGAACACTGTGAGCAGGACGCACCCCACTAACTTGTAGGTTTAGCTGAACACTGTGAGCAGGACACACCCCACTAACTTGTAGGTTTAGCTGAACACTGTGAGCAGGACGCACTGCACTAACTGCAAATAGTCTAGCTGCCTGACTGTGGTACTAATAGGATCAAAAGAACACCAGTAATTTTCTTCAGGTAGCTGAATATACTGTAACAAGACAAGCCTGCCTGTCAGTAGGAAGATAACAGGAATGGATCTAGCTGAACACTGTGAGCAGGACGCACTGGACTAACTTGTAGGTTTAGCTGAACACTGTGAGGTGGACGCACCACACTAACTTGTAGGTTTAGCTGAACACTGTGAGCAGGACGCACCCCACTAACTTGTAGGTTTAGCTGAACACTGTGAGCAGGACGCACTGCACTAACTGTAAATAGTCTAGCTGCCTGACTGTGGTACTAATAGGATCAAAAGAACACCAGTAATTTTCTTCAGGTAGCTGTATATACTGTAACAAGACAAGCCTGCCTGTCAGTAAGAAGATAACAGGAACGGATCTAGCTGAACACTTTGAGGTGGACGCACCACACTAACTTGTAGGTTTAGCTGAACACTGTGAGCAGGACACACTGCACTAACTGTAAATAGTCTAGCTGCCTGACTGTGGTACTATAGGATCAAAAGAACACCAGTAATTTTCTTCAGGTAGCTGTATATACTGTAACAAGACAAGCCTGCCTGTCAGTAAGAAGATAACAGGAACGGATCTAGCTGAACACTGTGAGGTGGATGCACCACACTAACTTGTAGGTTTAGCTGAACACTGTGAGCAGGACGCACCCCACTAACTTGTAGGTTTAGCTGAACACTGTGAGCAGGATGCACTGCACTAACTGTAAATAGTCTAGCTGCCTGACTGTGGTACTAATAGGATCAAAAGAACACCAGTAATTTTCTTCAGGTAGCTGTATATACTGTAACAAGACAAGCCTGCCTGTCAGTAAGAAGATAACAGGAACGGATCTAGCTGAACACTGTGAGCAGGACGCACTGCACTAACTTGTAGGTTTAGCTGAACACTGTGAGGTGGACGCACCACACTAACTTGTAGGTTTAGCTGAACACTGTGAGCAGGACGCACCCCACTAACTTGTAGGTTTAGCTGAACACTGTGAGCAGGACGCACTGCACTAACTGTAAATAGTCTAGCTGCCTGACTGTGGTACTAATAGGATCAAAAGAACACCAGTAATTTTCTTCAGGTAGCTGTATATACTGTAACAAGACAAGCCTGCCTGTCAGTAAGAAGATAACAGGAACGGATCTAGCTGAACACTGTGAGCAGGACGCACTGCACTAACTGTAAATAGTCTAGCTGCCTGACCGTGGTACTAATAGGATCAAAAGAACACCAGTAATTTTCTTCAGGTAGCTGTAAATACTGTAACAAGACAAACCTGCCTGTCAGTAGGAAGATAACAAGAACGGATTTAGCTAAACTGAATACAGTGTATATATATATATATGCAACACCTGGGATGCATATATATACACAATACACTGTAAGTGCAGCTAACTGACTGACTGTTCTGCCTAATCTATCTAACTCAAATCAAATGTCACTGTCTGTCTCTCTCTCTCTCTCAATGAACGCCGGAACACACACTACACAGGGCCGCCTTGCAGGCGGCCTTATATAGTGTGGGGCGTGTACTAAATCCCCTGAGCCATAATTGGCCAAAGCCTCCTTGGCTTTGGCCAATTACGGCTCTCTGTTCAGGCGGCGCTGTGATTGGCCAAGCATGCGGGTCATAGTGCATGCTTGGCCAATCATCAGCCAGCAATGCACTGTGATGCCGCAGTGAATTATGGGCCGTGACGCGCCATACGAATTTGGCGCGAACGGCCCATATCGTTCGCAATTCGACGAACGATCGAACAGCCGATGTTCGAGTCGAACATGGGTTCGACTCGAACACGAAGCTCATCCCTAGTATAGATATACATTTTTAGGAATTGTATCAGTTATTATAATTGTATTGGATATACACTTACTCATGATTATGCATTTGTATGTTAATTAATACAATAAACTGAATTCTTTATACCTATGTGCTTCATTCAAAGTCCTAAACCCCATTCCCCTCTTTTTTTAAATATATCTTCTATGTTATATATTATTTCTCTTTAATTTTATATTGCATACCTGTATACAAATCTATCCCAGTCATACGTGTGATGCTATTAGGGTTCCCACATTTCCCATAGTTCATGGTACATGTATACATTTTATGTGGTAATATGGACTGGATGAGTGTGTTTCCTTGTTTTTTTACTCCATGGTCTCTTTCTGGCCCGGGAGTATGATGGTAAAACTCTTGATGTCATGATAATTTTCCCAAGCTTTTCATGTCCTCATAATTGCTATTCACTAGCAGCCAACATACACTAGTGATTTTTAGCCTTTCTGTCTTGTGGCACACTGATAAGGAGCTAAAACATATCAAGGCACACCAGCATTTTTGTATTATTTTTCCAAAAATGTATGGGTACAAAAGATAGCATAGGTTTCTGCATCAATAGAAACAATATCTACTGAACAATTTAAAATAACATTTTTAATCAAGAAGAAACTAACAAATATGTAAAAGTAATACCACTAAGTCATTGAAGTAGCGAACACTCTAACAATAAAAAATAACTTTAAAATTACACAGTATATATTTTAACTATTTACTAAAAATCTTGTATTTTCCCAACTGACACATAAATAAAAAAAAATTCTGACAACGATAACACACAAATGGAGAACTTTCTGGATTTTTTGGCCTTTGTGAGCTCTCGATGCAAACGAGGTGAAACCATTATGTACATATGTCGCATGCAACCTGAAAAACAAAAATATATTTAATGTTTGGGGTTGTATTTTAATGGAGCTTTTAATTTAACCATTGGTTAAACTACCATTGGTAAAGCTTAACAACCACATGTACTATAGCCCTATATTTCCTTAAATACATTCTTGATGTAAAATAGTCAATGCATAAAGTGATGTGTCTTATTCATCAAATTTCCATTTTCAAAGTGGTTGTAAACCCTGTTATACCACTTTTGTCTATAGGTAAGCCTAGAATAATACTTTCAAATGATGTAACTGCGCTAATCCAAACCAGTGCTCATACAATGTTACAACTAATATGGTGTTTATACCTTATATGCCAAACTTATTCTTTGAATCTATAAAGTGCAACGTGATGATAAAGTGCCAAATATTATAAAGAGCAATCCAACACAATCTTAAACCATAAGCATATGGTATTAATCCCCAATGTCCAATGCCATTTATCATATGTATTCAGTGTGCTCATGTGCTTCAATTTTTAATAGGATGCATTAAGGTGAAAAAAAACACAAGGGTTTACAACCCCTTTAAGATATGTACATAAAACATAGTTAAAAGAGAAGTATGTTTATTTTGTTTTAAATTTTTTTTTGTTTCATACTTACCTAGGTGGATGCAACTTGGGACCGATGCTGCCTCTGTCCCCCGATGCCGTTACACTGAGAACTGAACCACCGAACACCGCCGATGGCTTGGTTCTCTCCTCTACCCGAGCAGAGAGCTGCTGCCTGTCAATCAGCAGCTCCCCTGCTCTGCTCCCTCCCCGCTCACTGGAGCACTGAGCTGTGGAGGGGCGGGGAGCGGCTGTCTCTCAGCCTCTCAGCGGGTCGCTGAGTGGCTCAGACTGCCATCAGTCCAGGGAACTGGCAGATCCAGACTTCCTAAGTCGTAATGACATGGTGCCTTGACTCATTGTCGAAAATGGAATATGGACCGATTTTCAACATAAGTATATGTCCTATTATATTTCTCCATATCTTCTCCAGTGTAACTATAAAGGAAAGTCAATTATACATTTTTATTTAAGAACATATCAACACATTAATATTGTAATTTTTTTGTTGAGCATGTGGACTGTGTGATTTTTCTTTCTTTTGAAAATCCTCCTTTGGAATGACTCTATCTGCTGACACTTCCTGACAATTGTGCAGAAGTTTTTAAAATTTTTTGTTTTTTGTTTATTTTTTCGTGAGTTTTGTGAGGGACTCATCCTGTAGAACTTCTAAATGATTTTAAATTGTCAATATTTACCATTTCAGTGTTATCTTTGTCATTTGTGATTTGGGCCACTTTGCCTTCCAAACCTAAAATTGTGAAGGGTCCCACAAATTTTGATTCAAACTTTTCTTAACAACTGTGTCTCCTACTTGGTAAATATTGCTTTTTATACATTAATTTCTTTTTTTATACTTTTGTTTGCTTCTATTATGTTCTTTTGAACAATTTCAGATATTTGTTTTCTTAAACTCAATCCCTCTGAAATGTCTTCAGTGGCCACAGCTCCTTCCACCATTTCATGTGTTACCTAGAAGTTTCCAATAAACAATAGATAATCAAGAATTATTACAGACTATAGCCTTCAATAAGGGGAATTATATTTAACAGAAAAACATTACCAGAAATAATTTAAACAAAATGATAAATAGGAAAATATAAATCAATTATTTGACTTTATATTTTAAATGTTCAGAACTTTGTATTTTTTTGGGAAGAAATATATATACAGTATCTCACAAAAGTGAGTACACCCCTCACATTTTTGTAAATATTTAATTATATATTTTTGTGTGACAACACTGAATAAATGACACTTTGCTACAATGTAAAGTAGTGAGTGTACAGCTTGTAACACAGTGTAAATTTGCTGTTCCCTCAAAACAACTAAACTCACACCTGTTAATGTCTAAACCGCTGGCAACAAAAGTGAGTACACCCCTTAGTGAAAATGTCCAAATTAGGCCCAAAGTCTCAATATTTTGTGTGGCCACCATTATTTACTGCCTTAACCCTCTTGGGCATGGAGTTCACCAGAGCTTCTCAGGTTGCCACTGGAGTCCTCGTCCACTCCTCCATGATGACATCATGGAGCTGGTGGATGACAGAGACCTTGCGCTCCTCCACCTTCCGTTTGAGGATGCCTCACAGATGCTCAATAGGGTTTAGGTCTGGAGACAGGCTCAACCAGTACATTACCTTTACCCTCAGCTTCTTTAGCAAGGCAGCGGTGGTCTTGGAGGTGAGTTTGGGGTCATTATCATGTTTGAATACTACCCTGCGGCCCAGTCTCTGAAGGGAGGGGATTATGCTCTGCTTCAGTATGTCACAGTACATGTTGGAATTCATGGTTCCCACAATGAACTGTAGCTTCCCAGTGCCTGTAGCACTCATGCAGCCCCAGACCATGACACTCCCATCACTATGCTAGACTGTAGGCAAGACACACTTGTCTTTGTACTCCTCACCTAGTTGCCACCACACACGCTTAACACCATCTGAGCCAAATAAGTTTATCTTGGTCTCATCAGACCACAGGACATGGTTCCAGTAATCCACACCTTTAGTCTGCTTGTCTTCGGCAAACTGTTTGCCTTTTTGTGCATCATCTTTAGAAGAGTCTTCCTTCTGGGACGACAGCCTTGCAGACCAGTTTTATGCAGTGTGCGGTATATGGTCTGAGCACTGACAGGCTGACCTCATACATCTATTTCCCAAAGACAACCTCTGGATATGATATTGAGCATGTGCACTCAACTTGTTTGGTCAACCATGGCGAGGCCTGTTCTGAGTGGAACCTGTCCTGTTAAACCGTTGTATGGGCTTGGCCACCATGCTGCAGCTCAGTTTCAGGGTCTTGGCAATCTTCTTATAGCCTAGGCCATCTTAATGTAGAGCAACAATTATTTTTTTTTCAGATCCTCAGAGCGTTCTTTGCCATGAGGTGCCATGTTGTACTTTTAGTGACCAGTATGAGAGAGAGAGAGAGCGATAACACCAAATTTAACACACCTGCTCCCCATTCACTCCTGAGACCTTGTAACACTTAAAAGTCACAGACACTGGGGAGGGGAAATGGCTAATTGGCCCCAATTTGGACATTTTCACTTAGGGGTGTGCTCACTTTTGTTGCCAGCGGTTTAGACATTAATGGCTGTGTGTTGAGTTATTTTGAGGGGACATCAAATTTACACTGTTATACAAGCTGTACACTCACTACTTCACATTGTAGCTAAGTGTCATTTCCTCAGTGTTGTCACATGAAAAGATATAATAAATGATTTAAAAAATATGAGGGGTGTACTCACTTTTGTTGCCTGCGGTTTAGACATTAATGGCTGTGTGTTGAGTTATTTTGAGGAGACATCAAATTTACACTGTTATACAAGCTGTACACTCACTACTTCACATTGTAGCTAAGTTTCATTTCCTCAGTGTTGTCACATGAAAATATATAATAAAATATTTACAAAAATGTGAGGGTGTACTCACTTTTGTGAGATACTGTGTGTATATACAGTGGGGACAGAAAGTATTCAGACCCCTTTACATTTTTCACTCTTTATTATATTGCAGCCATTTGCTAAAATCATTTAAGTTCACGTTTTTCCTCATTAAAGTACACACAGCACCCCATATTGACAGAAAAACACAGAATTGTTGACATTTTTGCAGATTTATCAAAAAAGAAAAACTGGATTATCACATGATCCTAAGTATTCAGACCCTTTGCTCAGTATTTAGTAGAAGCACCCTTTTGATCTAATACACCCATGAAAGATGCAACAAGTTTTTCACACCTGAATTTGGGGATGCTCTGCCATTCCTCCTTGCAGATCCTCTCCAGTTCTGTCAGGTTGGTTGATAAATGTTGGTGGACAGCCATTTTTAGGTCTCTCCAGAGATGCTCAATTGGGTTTAAGTCAGGGCTCTGGCTGGGCCATTCAAGAACAGTCATTGAGTTGTTGTGAAGCCACTCCTTCATTATTTTAGCTGTGTGCTTAGGGTCATTGTCTTGTTGGAAGGTAAACCTTCAGCCCAGTCTGAGGTCCTGAGCACTCTGGAGAAGATATCCCTGTACTTGGCCGCATTCATCTTTCCCTCAATTGCAACCAGTCGTCCTGTCCCTGCAGCTGAAAAACACCCCCACAGCATGATGCTGCCACCACCATGCTTCACTGTTGGGACTGTATTGGACAGGTGATGAGCAGTGCCTGGTTTTCTCCACACATACCGCTTAGAATTAAGGCCAAAAAGTTCTATCTTGGTCTCATCAGACCAAAGAATCTTATTTCTCACCATCTTGGAGTCCTTCAGGTGTTTTTTTTAGCAAACTCCATGCGGGCTTTCATGTGTCTTGCACTGAGGAGAGGCTTCCGTCGGGCCACTCTGCCATAAAGCCCCGACTGGTGGAGGGCTACAGTGATGGTTGACTTTCTACAACTTTCTCCCATCTCCCGACTGCATTTCTGGAGCTCAGCCACAGTGATCTTTGGGTTCTTCTTTACCTCTCTCACCAAGGCTCTTCTCCCCCGATAGCTCAGTTTGGCCAGACGACCAGCTCTAGGAAGGGTTCTGGTCATCCCAAACATCTTCCATTTAAGGATTATGGAGGCCACTGTGCTCTTAGAAACCTTAAGTGCAGCAGAATTTTTTTGTAACCTTGGCCAGATCTGTGCCTTGCCACAATTCTGTCTCTGAGCTCTTCAGGTAGTTCCTTTGACCTCATGATTCTCATTTGCTCTGACATGCACTGTGAGCTGTAAGGTCTTATATAGACAGGTGTGTGGCTTTCCTAAGTCCAATCAGTATAATCAAACACAGCTGGACTCAAATGAAGGTGTAGAACCATCTCAAGGATGATCAGAAGAAATGGACAGCACCTGAGTTAAATATATTAGTGTCACAGCAAAGGGTCTGAATACTTAGGACCATGTGATATTTTTCTTTTTTAATAAATCTGCAAAAATGTCAACAATTCTGTGTTTTTCTGTCAATATTGGGTGCTGTGTGCACATTAATGAGGAAAAAATTAATGATTTGTGTAACGAGCCCCTTGCTCGCTCAGTTCCACTCTCAGATTGCAACGTCTGATGGTTCGGTCATCCAATGGTCCGGGACTAGAACCACAGCACTGTGCCGTTCTAGTCCAGTTGTGATAGCTCAGAACAAACACCAGGCAGGCTGTATGTAAGTTCAAACAGGAATCTATCTTTATTGACAAAATACAGGCTTTTATACACTCAAAGTGTAGGTGCAGACCTCCTGCTCATATTACTCTAACAATACGGCTGTAACCTAATTAACCTAATTAACATGAGCTAATTAACTAATCCCTTTAGACAGACTAGATGACTCAGACATGACCGTTAGGCCAGACTGGCCGTCTTGTAGTTCAGAAAATCCAATCAACATTATCACAATCAACATAGATTCTTCTTCACACAATAGCAGAGTTAATTAACACAAATAACAATGGGGATCTAATGACTCTTAGATCCCATAGTAGACTTATTTACAATACACATTTTAACAGACAATAGACAGACAGGTGTTGGAATTTACATCAGCATCTCCTAACAGTATCTGTCCCAGCATTATGAATCAGCCACTATTCCAATATGGCAAATCCAGGGTCCCCAGACATACAGCTCACAAAGAGCACCGTTCCCCCAAATGCAAGGGCCCCCGATCGATCGGCAAGAGGCTAGCATACAGTCCCCTCCAAAAGTCTCTTTCCCGGCTAGGTCTGTCACATTTCTCCCCTTTCGGCAGGAGACTAACACAGGAGGAGACCCCAGACGGGTTGACTCCGAAGTTAGTCAGTAGTTCCAGTCCTCTAATGCCTGTACCCACACAGTACCCCAAACAAATTGTTCCAAACAAAGCATTACTCACCCAGCCAACCTCTGCCTCTCTCAGAGTACATATCTGCCGCTGGGGAGAGGCCTGGACTGGCCCTTCTCCCTGGAGTCCTTTCTGCCGCTGGAGAGAAGACAGGGTGTCTGGGCTCACTCTGTCATGCTGTTGTGGATCTGGGCCGACTGCCCAGCATCCCTGGGGTATACAGGTGGAGACTGAAGTCCCATCCACCTTCACAGGACATCCATCCTCTGTTAGTTGAGGGCAGAGTCCAGCAGTACTCGGCCCTGTTGCCAGCTCTTCTGCTGGAAACCCCACACCATCTGCTCCGGCTAACTGTTGGGGAGGGATGATGAATACCTCCTCTCCCTTCTCCCCCTGTATCCTGATCTGCTGCTGGGATGTGACCACCTCCTTCTCACCCTGAGCCTCTGGAACCGCCGCAGGTGTAGGGCAGAGATCTTGGACCCTCTGTCCGGTTGCCAGTACTTCAGCTGGGGAAGTTCCTTGTGACTTCACAGATACTTCTGTTGGTGCTGGGCAGAGCATAGTGAAGTTTGGCCCTAATAACAGCTCTTCTTCTGCTGGAGGCTCACCAGGTTGTTCTTCCTCAGCAGAAAAGTCTATCAAATCCCCTGTCTCTGCAACTGGTGTCTGCGGATAAAGGTTCACCATCTCCTCTCCGTGGAACCCAGAAGATGCTATCAGTGCTGGGCAGAGGTAAGCAGAGCTCTGCCCTGTTGTCAGCACTTCAGGTTTGGGGACGGCAATCTTCAGATTTTCCACTGCCGATTCTCTGGCATTCTGCTGGACAGGCACATTCCTCCATCCAAGATCATCCATTGCAGAAACAGGTTAATCAAGGTCAGTCAGCACTTGCTGCATCCGCCATAAGACCTCCGCCTCCATAGCTGCGGGTGCAGGTTGACAAAGCACACCGTTACTCTGCCACATTGTCAACTCTTCAGCCAGGATTTCAGAGTTGTCAACTGGTATTTCCTGATAGTCCCAGACAAAGGGAGCACCACCCTGCTGCTGAGCAGAGTCTAACAGCTGAAAAATCAAAGGGGAAGTACGGGGATTATAGCGGTGCCAAAACATACACGCTACATCATAGTAAAAACCAGAAATATTTTATTAACAAAGAGTTCTTAAAAGGTCGACATAGAGTTCACAAAAACAAGGTGTGCATCATAATACATATATTTATAAAAACAATTGTGTAGCGGAAATTTTGTTTACGAAACTTGGCCTGAGAAGTGTGGCGGCCAGTTCCGTAGGTAGGTATTTAGATGTCCGACATGTTTCGCCAGTAATGGCTTCCTCAGGGACAGATGTATGATACCTATAGCGCTACAATTTAATCTATGAAAGAAAATAGACAATCAGGCAAAATTCTATAATCAAAATATAATAAACGTGCATGTAATGTAAATGGATACTTAAACATGTTTGCGGACTGTCAGACAAGAACCAACCACATCCACCCAAAACGAGCCCAAATATGCCCCATGCATCCGAGGCGCCAGACGGTCCCCATCCGTCCCAAAAAAAAAAAAAAAAAAGGGGGGAAACCCCCCAGCCAAATCCCCATAGGATGGTAAATGTGTACCTGTAAATCACCAGGGACAGGCGCAAGGCACCCTCAGCAAGGCCTCAAGCACAGACTACATTCAATAGCTGCAGGGGGCAGATAGAAGGACCTGACAGAGAGTATCTCTAAAGAAAAAAATATATAATGTTTTAAAATACAATTATAGTGGGCTCTGGACACGCCTCATAACATCCCTGGTAGTGGGCTGCCTTTTGGCCGTCCAATATCGCGCGGCGTTAGCAACGTGTTTACACACATTGCTATGACACTACCGCTATGCCTCCTGGACCTTATAGGCCCGGAGGCTGCGGCTAGTTCGCGCATGCGCAATGGCTTTGTTGTGTCCGCTCACACGTGCAGTGACGTCAGACGCTGCACGTGTGTGGGGGGCATAAGAACGCCGGCATCCCTGGCCGGTACACTCGCCAGGGATCTACAGGACACCGCCTCGGTACCCGCCTTTTCGGCTCGGTAGGCACATTTATTGCATAAATTCTACTCTGTAATGCCCAGTCGTTCCCATAGTTTACTCTCATTAACAACATGTTTTGTCTTTAATTCACAGTATGACATACTGAGCGATACTACCAGCTGTAACTTTTATACCAACTATTGATTTAATTCATTGCACTATGCCAATCGGTAAGTGCAAGTTATGTTTAATTTTTAGCATATATGTAATATATATCATTGACCCCTAGATATAGCTGGCTGTATATTTTTTATATTACTATTTTTTTATTATTTTATTTTTATGGGTTTTTTACAGAAGAAAATATTGTTTTTTTTATCATTTTCAGAGTGCTACACCTACCTCATGATCTATGGTATCCATAATATCCTTAACTAATCGTTATCGGTGTCCTGCATATTACCGGTTCAATTAATTATTGTAAGTATAGGTGAGACTATGTGAGTCCCAGTGGGCCCCTTATAGGCTTGTCCAGAGCCCACTATAATTGTATTTTAAAACATTATATATTTTTTTCTTTAGAGATACTCTCTGTCAGGTCCTTCTATCTGCCCCCTACAGCTATTGAATGTAGTCTGTGCTTGAGGCCTTGCTGAGGGTGCCTTGCGCCTGTCCCTGGTGATTTACAGGTACACATTTACCATCCTATGGGGATTTGGCTGGGGTTTTTTTTTTTTTTGGGGAGGGATGGGGACCGCCTGGCGCCTCGGATGCGTGGGGCATATTTGGGCTCGTTTTGGGTGGATGTGGTTTGTTCTTGTCTGACAGCCCGCAAACATGTTTAAGTATCCATTTACATTACATGCACGTTTATTATATTTTGATTATAGAATTTTGCCTGATTGTCTATTTTCTTTCATAGATTAAATTGTAGCGCTATAGGTATCATACATCTGTCCCTGAGGAAGCCATTACTGGCGAAACATGTCGGACATCTAAATACCTACCTACGGAACTGGCCGCCACACTTCTCAGGCCAAGTTTCGTAAACAAAATTTCCGCTACACAATTTCTTTTATAAATATATGTATTATGATGCACACCTTGTTTTTGTGAACTCTATGTCGACCTTTTAAGAACTCTTTGTTAATAAAATAGTTCTGGTTTTTACTATGATGTAGTGTATATGTTTTGGCACCGCTATAATCCCCGTACTTCCCCTTTGATTTTTCAACTTATTGGGATGAGGTGCTGTATCACATTGAGGGTCACCCAGTCATTTTTATTTTTTATTTTTTAGAGTCTAACAGCTTTTTGTAGGCGATCTCCAACTCCCTTTCCTGAATGGCCAGAAACTCCAAATCTTCCAGTGCCCAGTGCACTTCTGAGACATTCAGTCTCCGCTCTCTGTGCTCCATTATTTCCTTCAAACGCCACTCCCAATCACTTCCAAAGTCAAGGTCCCTGGACAGCCTCCAGTATAACAATCCCAAGCCATCGTAGTCAAAGCCTTCCGTGGGGCTGTCATCCGCTGTCCATGGGCACACTTGGGCTACATACCACTGGAGGGCTCTGTAGCTCTCATCCAACCGCATTTCTGCCCGGATCAGCCTGCTTAACTCGGCTGTCCACTCCTGGTTCGGCTGTTCCCCCCAAAACAGCATTCGCACTTCATACTGCGACCAGTACCTCACATGGACGGAGGGGAGAACTTTTCCCTGGTGTCGCTGCTCACGGGCTAGCGCTTCCCGGCTAGGTCTGTCACAATTTGATTTTAGCAAATGGCTGCAATATAACAAAGAGTGAAAAATTTAAGGGGGTCTGAATACTTTCCATCCCCACTGTATGTATATATATATATATATATATATATATATATATATATATATACATAAAAGTGTGTGTGTTTTAAAGCATTTTGCACTGCTCCCTCAGAATGTCCCTTTCATAATTCTAATACCTAACCACTTGATGTTAGGACATTCCATGCTTGATTTCAGTGATCTCAGCTTCTACTGGCTGCTTGAGAATGATAGGAGTGTGATTGCTGTCAGCAATCACACTCCTATCACTCTTATGCCGTGTACACACGGGTGGACTTTTCGTCCAGACTGGTCCGATGGGACAAATCTGACAGACAATCCGACCGTGTGCGGGCTTCATCGGACCTGCAGCGGACTTTTTTGGTCGAAAATCAGACGGACTTTAGATTTGGAACATGTTTCAAATCTTTCTGACAGACTTCTGTATGCTAGTCGGACCGACGCTAGGGCAGCTATTGGCTACTGGCTATCAACTTCCTTATTTTAGTCTGGTCGTACGTCATCACGTACGAATCCGCCAGACTTTGGTGTGATCGTGTGTGCGCAAGTCCGTCGGTCGGAAGTCCGTCAAAAGTCCATCGAAAGTGCATCGGAAAGACTGTCGGACCTTTGATGCCGAAAACGGCATTAGGCAGCTGGTAGAAGCTGAGATCAGTAAGATCCTACCATGTACAGAGCTGTCATTAAATGCCTCTGCTTAGAAGCATTTAGCGACAGTTCTATTTAGCTGCCCAGGACCTCTGATGGCTGTACCCTAGTCACAGCCATCAAAAGTCCTGAGTGACAGCTGATCCCAGTGCATGCTGGATTATTACTGACAGTCCCTAATGTGGGACAGCCAGTAATAGTAAAATATCAGGCAGTACTGCATGTCACAGTTGCTGCCTGTAATGAATGGCAAGCCAGTGTTCAAATACACTGGCTTGCCATATACTATACTCTACCTTTCAGCACAAACTGACAGAAAGAATTGCAATTGCTAAAAAAATAATGAAATTACAATTATTGGAATTTTTTTTTTTTTTACTATTATCACTATGAATATTTACGTTCATTATCTGAGCTGAGTTTTAAATTTGTTTTGCACTCTAAAGGGTTATTTTTTTGTTTAACCCCCCTCCTGACGGTGATGCACAAAGTATGCAGCTGTCACTAACGGGTCTATTCACTATAGATCGAAGAGCTAGCTGAACATTGGTTCCGATCGTTCCGGTAGCTCCGGCTGTTGCAAAGTATCATTTTTACCATTTTAAAAATGATGCCCCGCACAGCCAGAGCTAGCCAATCGATTGGAACCAATTGTTCAGCTAGCTCTTCAAACTTTAGTGAATAGACCCGCAAGTGTCTCAGTGACAGCAGGCACACATTGTAGGACATTTTATGTTATCTGGTGACTACCATTAGCTTTTTACCTAAAAATACAACATTTGTCAAACTTAAACTTTTAGCTTGCTCAAAATTACCAAAAAACAAAACAAAAATAGAAATTTCATCCATGTGTTGTGTTCCCAAAATCAGGACAAATAAACAAATTTACTTACTCAAATTATTTAAAAAACAAGTCTAAGCAAAACTGTGAACAAGTTATTTTTTTTATTATGATTATTTCAGATTTTTGATGCTGAAAGCGGTACAATTATTTTGCATGGAAATTTGGTGTTTTATATTGTAGGCCTGTAATTCTTAGGAATAACTCACTTAAATATGTCCAAACAAGAGTCTAGTAGACATCCCGGGTATGATAAAGTTTGAAAAATGAAATCATAAATTATAATATAATAAATAACTATAAATAATTATAACAAATAATAATATAATAATAAAAAATATTCAATAATGTAATTAAATCAAAAACACTGAAATTTGCTCAGTTGCAGAATTGTCACTGTCATTACTTTCAGTGTTTGATGACGGATTTCCCCACAAATCGCTATCGCTCAATTCTGCAAGTGATTCTAATTTATTATCGCTGTTTTCTAGCAGGTCTAAAAGCACTTTTGATGTAAACGGACATTTTTTGGTTGCTATGGACAATCTCCAGTTTCCTGGCAGGAAGAATAGTATTTATAATATAAAACTGCATGCAGGACACTGGACAAACCACTAGGGACAAAGGGGATGTGTAATTATTTGATACAGTACTGTAATCTGTAAGATTACAGTATACTGTATCTATACTGTGTTTTTTACTTTTTGAATTTGGCACCGAACTCCGAACGTTCGCAGAGAACAGAGCTCGGCACTGTGAATAGAGCGAGACACGGCAGCTCGCAGATCACAGAGGGGAGACATCGCAGGATCCAGGGGACAAGGTAGATAACCTCTACATGGATCCTGCGATGTGATCCCGAGTCTGGCTCAGGGTTACCGCTTTTGGTTCTGAAATTCCACCCCGAGCCAGACCCGGGAATACCTCCAGGGAGGTTAATATTTTAGTTATACTAAGTGAGGCACACATACGTGAGATTTTATATATATATATATATATATATATATATATATATATATATATATATATATATATAGAGTCCCATCTGTCATCTAAAAAAACAATATATAATATGTGTGTGTTTGAATGTATAATATGTGTGAAAATGGTAAATTATGGCTGAACAAACGTATAGCTTAGTTTGACAAAAATTGGGCATTCTTTCCGCTTGCAGTATAAGGCCCAGAATTATCAAAAAGTTATTGAAATCCTAGGCATATCAGGTATTTCCAATATTAGGACAAATAAATTGTCATGGGTATGCAGTAATGTTTGTTTGTCAGCTTACCTCTCCATGTGCTCTGCTTAAGAGCCCAGTCACTCTCACCTGGCTGCTTAAGTAAACTCTGCCCAAAGCATGGCTCCACCCCGCCCCTATAAGGGAACTCTATATTAACCTGTGCACTGCAAGCCAGCTCTGCTGATCAATATTGTGTGTTTAGCTTTTGTGTGCGTCTTGCTGTGGCTTCTATGTCTGATTGAAGTTACCGATCTTGGCTTCTTCTTGACTATTCTTACCTGCTTGTTACCCTGACCTTTGGCTATCTCCTGGCTATCCTTACTTGCTAGTTGCCCTGACCTTTGGCTATCTCCTGACTATCCTTTGTTGTCGTAGTCTGCTGCTTCCACACTACCTCCCTGTAGTCTACTTTGTGCGTGAGCTGGGAGGCCCTAGGGGTCGTGACCTGGAGTCAGACTGCAGCTAAATGCATCCCCACCACTAGGGGCTTCAGGTGAACACCCGCTGGCTCTTAGATTCTGCGCCCTGGGAAATCTCATGCTCTAGCTCCTAGTGTCATCTGTGTAAGTACTACAGAGTACCTGCTCTCCTGTATATCCTAGAGCTCCAACCGCAGCAGTCAGTCGTAGGGTCTACTACCTTGTGGTGCACTCCAGACCCCAACGGGGTTCATCTGTCACCTGGACTCAGGTGACCTGACAGTTTGATCAGCCATGGACCCAGCTGACGTGCCGATTCCCGCAGATGATCCATTGCAGGGCATACTCTGCAGACTTGAGACCCAGGAATCGAATCAGACTCAGGTGATACGATTCCTTCAGGATCTGGCTTCCCACTTTGAGCAGCTTCAGGCCTCCTTGGGAAACCCGAGTCAGTAACCTCAAGTACAATCAGCGGCTGCACCTATTTCGGTTGCAGTCACGGCCACACATTTACTACAACTGCCAGCTCTGTCCTGTTTCTCTGGGGACTCCAAGGCCTACAGGGGGTTCCTCAGCCAATGCACTATTCATTTTGAGCTTCAGCCTCAAAACTTCCTGTCTGATTGGGCAAAGGTAGCCCATACAGCACAGTCCACAGAAACCATGTCCACACTGTACTTCAGTGCCTTAGAGAGAATAATCTGTATGCCAAGCTGGAGAAATGTTTTTTTGAATGTTCTGAGGTCCTGTTTCTGGGATGCTTTGTCTCGAGTTTGGGTCTTCGTATAGATCCTGGAAAGGTGTTGGCCATTACCAACTGGCCTCTTCCTGCTAGCCTCAAGGCCAACAGCGCTTTCTTGGCTTCACAAATTATTATAGGCAGTTCATAAAGAATTACTCTTACATTGCTGCGCCTGTTATTGCCTTGACCAAGAAGAGTGCGAATGCCAAGGACTGGCCTCCTGAAGCTGTCTCTGCATTTCACGACCTGAAACAGTCCTTTGTTTCTGGACCTCTCTTGAGTAGACCGAATCCTGGGGATCCATTTTTTATTGAAGTGGACACTTCTTCAATGGGGGTGGGAGCTGTGTTTCTTCAATCCTTTGAGAAGAGACATCAACCATGTGCGTTCTTCATCAAAAAAAATTCTCAGGCAGAGAGAAATTATGCTATCGGTGATCGGGAAGTTCCTGCAATTAACTTAGCGTTAGAGGAGTGGTGTCATCTCTTGGAGGGTTCCCCTCACTCCATAACGATTTTTACTGATCACAAGAATCTACAGTACCTACAGAATGCTAAACGTCTGAATCCCAGACAGGCTAGGTGGAGTCTTTTCTTTTCCAGTTTTAATCTCACAATTACGTACAAACCTGGTTCCTGCAGCAGTTGGGCTGATGCACTCTCTAGGTTATTTGAGGCTTTGGATGAGAAGTCCACCCCTGAACCTGAGCTGATCATTCCGACCTCATGCATTGTTGCCCATTCTACCACCCTGGCAAGACCTTCATCCCCACTGAGCTAAGAGCTAAGATCCTTTGTTGGGGACATGATTCCAAGGTGGCAGGTCATGCTGGGTTCCTCCGATCCCTCCTGCTCATCAATCGTCACTACTGGTGGCCTAATCTCCGCTCGGATGTCAAAGACTACATTAAGGCTTGTCTTGTCTGTTCTCAGTCTAAATCCCCCACACAAACCCCTGCTCGTCTTCTCATGCCTTTGCCCATTCCTAAGGAGCCCTGGTCTCACATTGCCATGGATTTTATCACTGATCTCCCACTGTCAGAGAATAATACGGTCATTTGGGTGATAATAGATTGGTTCTCCAAGATGGCTCATTTTGTTCCTCTTCCTGGTCTTTCTTCTGCTCCTGCCTTGATTCCCATTTTTGATTGAGAAATTTTCCGCCTCCGTGGGTTTCCTTCTCATATTGTTTCCAACAGGGGCGTTCAATTCACATCTCGTTTTTGGAGTGCGTTTTGCAAATCCCTCAATATTGTCTTGGTTTTTTCATCTGCTTAACATTCTCATTCCAATGGACAGACTGAGAGGGTTAAACAGGAGTTAGAGGTCTTTCTTCACACCTTAGTCGCTGCTCATCATGATGATTGGTCCTCTCTACTCCCATGGACAGAATTCTCTCACAACAATCATGTATATACCAGTTCTCAGAAAACACCCTTTTTCGTAGTTTATGGAAAACACCCTCAACTCCCTCTTCCCATGACCTGTTCTCCAGATATTCCAGCTTTGGCTATGGCTCAGGAGTCTTTCAATTCCATTTGGGGTGATGTTCATGATTCCCTCCGGGCAGCTGCTGACAAATTCAAAGGCTTTTTCGACTGCCGCAGGCATAAACCGCCTTTTCTACAGCCAGGGGACAAAGTCTGGCTCTCCTCCAGGAACATCAAGCTCAAAGTTCCTACTCAGAAATTTGCCCCAAGATTCATTAGTCCATACACTATAACCTCTAAACTGAATCTGGTATGTTTCAAACTTCAGATTCCCAAAAGCCTCAAAATCTCTAACTCCTTCTGTGTTTCCCTTCTGAAGCCTTAAGTCCTCAATAAGTTCTCTTGTCCTCTCCCTATCGCGGCCCCGGTCTTTGAGGATAATCAGGAGGACAAGGTTAGTCAAATTCTGGATTCCCGCCTCTGTAGAGGCATTCTTCCGTACCTCGTGCATTGGAAAGGGTTTGGTCCTAAGGAGAGGTCTTGGATCACTGCATCTAAGGTCTTTGCACCTCGTCTGTTGAGGAGGTTTCATCTGAAGTTTCCCTCTAAGCCTGGGCCCAGGTGGAGGAGGGGGAGGCCTCGTAAGAGGGAGGGTACTGTCACAGGTATGCAGTAATGTTTGTTTGTCAGCTTACCTCTCCATGTGTTCTGCTTAAGAGGCCAGCCACTCTCACCTGGCTGCTTAAGTAATCTTTCCTCAAAGCATGGCTCCACCCCAGCCCCTATCAAGGAACTCTATATCAGCCTGTGCACTGCAAGCCAGCTGTGCTGATCAATATTGTGTGTTTATCTTTCGTATGCGACTTGCTGTGTCTTCTACATCTTATTCCAGTTACCGGCTTGTTCTTGACTATCCTTACCTGCTTGTTGCCCGACCTGATTATCTTTTGTTGTCGCAGTCTGCTGCTTCCACTCTACCTCCCTTTAGTCTACCGTGAGCTGGGAGGTAGTCTACCCTAGGGGTCGCGACCTGTAGCTAGACTGCAACTAAATCCATCCCCACCACTATGGGCTTCTGGTGAACACCGGCTGGCTCTTAGATTTCGTGCCCTGGGAAATCTCATGCTCTAGCTTCCAGTAACAGAGTACCTGCTCTCCTGTATATCCTAGAGCTCCATTCGCAGCAGTCAGTCGTAGGGTCCACTACCCTGTGGTGCACTCCAGACCCCAACGGGGTGCTTCTGTCACCTGGACTCAGGTGACCTGACATAAATTAATTAATTTTGACTAATTTTTCTTTAGCTACCCTAGTTTTTCCAAAATAAAATTAGAAGCAAAACTGAGTGTCTTTTTTTTTCTTTTTTTTTTCACTTTTTACGTATTTTATTTATACTAAATTATGCGCTTATATCACGTATGTGTGCTGAACATATAGTCCTATCTGTCCTCAAAAAAAAAAAAAATATAATAAGTGTGGGTGCACTTTATGTGAAAGAGAAAATTTATATTTGAACAAACATGGAGCTGAAATCTAGGTTTTGTTTACCTTCAGAACCTGGGCATTTGCCTGCTTCCTTGAAGATTAAACATCTCTGCTACTGAAATTTACTCCTGTAGACATATAATTTCATGTCTGCCTATGTGTCTTTGTCTTTCTGCAGCTTATCTAACTGATCAGCGGCGTTACTGGGGTGGGTGTGACACTAGTTACACAACCAAAATGTGCATGGCCATCAGTTCACTGCTGGCAGCTATCTTCATTGTGGTTCCAAGCTTGCTGTCATCCAAGGCCTTATCCCCTTTTGATAACACTCTCATGAATCTCCTGTCCCAATTATCTTGTTCCTAATTTCATCCTGCAGTGTTAGCCTCTTTTCCTTTTCAAATTCCACAATTTAAACGTACAGTAGAGCACTCTGTAGTGTTAATGGTTTGAGGAGAACACTGGTCTGTTCGTCTCAAAGCTGTGAAAATCATTTTATAATGATTTGGTATATATCTGGCTCTGGTGTAACTTTGTTCATTGACAAATTATTTTAAAAAATATTTAACCAATTACTAAGGAAATGTACAATAGAGTGAGCTGCAGTGGTTATAGTGTTTAGCATGTTTATTATTGAGTTTTTAAAGCTAATAACTAACCGGCAAATCCTCATGAATTTCACAGGGATACCATGTCTCTCTTCCAAATAACATAAAGAATGTACTATATTTTGTTGTTATTTGTTTCTTAGTATTTAGTCCAAATACAACCGCATCCAAATACGTGTCCCATGTATCTGGTTTTTCATCAACAAGTTTTCTTAAAGATCTGAAGATAAAATGTAAAGGATTGAATACAATTTTAATTGCAAGATGTCAAAAGAATACAGCAATTAAAAATGAAAAAATAAAATATATTAACTCAAAATTATATGTTTACATAAGTATCAAACACTAATCATTGATAAAAAAAAATACAATTACACTGCTGACTATTTTTTTCCAGATTGATACTTACCTAGTTGGATGCAGCATGAGTCTAATACTGAATGTGGCCCCTCTACACTGAGAACCGAGCAATCAAACACCACCGATCAGTCGGTTCTGAGAGCTCTTCGAGCAGAGAGCTGCTGACTGCTAGTCAGCAGCTCTCTGCTCTGCATCCACCTCGCTCACTGGAGCACTGAGCTGTGGAGGGGTGGGGAACAGCCGGCTAAGGCTTTTGCTGAGAGGCTGAGCCGGGTGTCAGTCCAGGCACCTGGTGTATCCTGACTTCCATTGTCAGGATGACGTGGTGCCTGGACAGACTTCTGTGATGTCAGCAGAGAGTGGACTTCATCTCACTCTATGCTGAAAATAGATCACGGGAGTGCAAAACGATCTGCACTCCTGTGATCCATAATAGAAGCAGAGCCAAACCAGCTTTGGCTATACTTCTCCTTTAACCACTTCCCAAAAAGTCACCGTCATTATACTGCGGCAAGGTGGCTCGATCCCACAAATCGGAGTAGGTGTACGTTGGCTCGTACACAGTGATTTGTGGCCGCACGCTCCCATTGGCCAGTAGGGGAGCCAGTCCAGGGGAGCCAAAACCAGGGGTGGAAAAAGAAAGGACACATATATAAAAACGTTATACATATGAGATAATTTTGTGGAACACATAGCAAACAAATGTTGATCATAAGATTTACATGTACCTTATTACAAAATTCCTTGCCCTGGTCAGTCAGAATCCGTTTAGGTGCACCGAATAAGTAAAATAATTAAATTATGCACTGTACAATTTCGGATGCAGATTTATTTTTTAACGGGAATGTTATAGCCCATTTTGTTAAATAATCTATCATTGTACATTGTACACATGTGTTGTTGTTAACTTTCCAATCAAGTCCATTCCTAATAGGGTTCTGTCACCTATGTAAAACAAAATAAAAGTAAATGCAATTTTCATTACTAGAAACAAATATATATGGAATATTTACATTATCAAATGACTGAAAAAGTGTAAGGATAGATAACACTATTAATACTTTTTATTTCTAAAGCACGATAATGTTTTAGAACAGTGATGCTCAACCTCCTTAAAGTCATGGGCCAATTTCAAAATTGGGACACACCATCGGCCATACAATAGACATATCTTACATACCATTTTTAGGCTGAAAATCTGAAGCAACACCTAATAGAAAATTAGTAAAAGCACTTAAATCAAATAGTATTATTCCAAGGACTTTACTTTAAATCGAATGTTTAACATTTTTATAATTGAAAATATTTCCCTTGTGCATGCATGTTAAAAAGATGAGCTGTGCTGCTTAACTGATAAATGTCACTAGTATTGATAATAGTGTTGATAATACACTATAGTTTATGCTATTATATATATATTTAAAAACTATTTACAGAGCCTTCCCATTAAGTGAAGTCCTCCCATCAGAGTGTCCCCATCAGATTTTTGAGCCATCACAAAGTAGAAAAGTGTACCTGGATAAGTCCTTCCAGACAGCAGGCAGGGGGCAGGTGCAGAGCTTGAAGAAGAATCGTGCTGCAGGGGGCAGGAGCTGGGTGGAGGAACTTGCTGAAGAGGGAGGGGAGCACAGGTCATTGCTTGTAGGACAATGGTGGTCCTAGCAGCCAATGACAGTAATGGAGCAGGGATCTAGGGCTGCAGATTGGCAGGCACAGTCTTGTATAGCAGCTGCTGGAGGAGGATGGGTGTGCCGGGATGTCCCCCCAATGTGTGGCACTCGGGGCAAACCACCCCCCTTGGCATGGACACCCTCTACTTCCCCGCACACCCATACTGCCTGCCATAGATCGCATACTTGAGGCCAGTCCTGCAGGACATGGCTGCTAAAAGGAATGGCGTCCCTGCTGTGGAAAGTACATGCTGTTCCCATAAGTTCCTGCAGGACCCGACCCTGGAAGTGATTTTATAACATCCTTGCATACTGTTTGCCAGAAAATATTGTCAACTCTGGAGTTAAAGAGTGACTCCATTATACATTCAGTCAGGGTTTAATGTTATGTTTAAAGTTTAATGAAGGGTCTGGTATGAATTTTGGGGGGGACCCATATGCCATTTTTTTAATTTGGCGTAGGGTTCACCTTAATATCCATACCAAATCTGAAAGGCCTGGTATGTATTTTGGGGGGACCCCCATACAATTTTTTTTAAATTTTTAGTTCGGGGTTCCCCTTAATATTCAAACCAGACCGAAAGGGCCTGGTAATGGACTGGGGGGAACCCATGCCATTTTTTTCAATGAGTTTTAGCTATACTGCCGAGACATTACAGCCGCAATCAGTTTTAAATGGCTTATTTTCCTTTAGAAATATCATTTTGCTGTGGTACTCTTCTAAACACGGGAAAACTGTGCTTTACTATGCATACTACACTCCCAGGCATGATATTTAAAGGAATATTTAATTTTTATTGTTTCACTTTAAGCATTATTAAAATCACTGCTCCTGAAAAAAATTCAGTTTTTAAAACTTTTTATGATACATGTCCCCTGGGGCAGGGCCCGGGTCCCCAAACAATTTTTATGACAATAACTTGCATACTGTATAAACCTTTAAAATGAGCACTTTTGATTTTTCATGTTCATGTCCGATAGACTTTAACGGTGTTCGTCCAAATGTTTTGCCTGTTCGCAAGTTCTGTTGTGAACCGAACCGGGGGGGGGTGTTCGGCTCATCCTTAATTAGGAGTCCATATAAATGGCCAATATGCTCATGAAAGGTAGAGGAGGAGTAAAAGGGTATATTAGCAGCACTTGCAGGCAACTTTTTGCTCTACACCTGGTAGGAGAAATAGCTGGTCATCTACTTTACTACCTCCTGTGCCATTCATCAATGACAGGATAAAAAAAACAGCTCTCCAGAACCTCTCCACACTGCCTCTCAGATAAGGTGAGAAACCTATGGCTGCAGGATTCAGTGTTTACATTTTGTTGCTGCCTGTCCTTCTCCCCAGGCATTAGGATTTCCCTTATTTTTTTGATTCTTCTGTCCTTCCTCCCTGCATTGTGTAGGAGTGGCTAGTCTGTTTTATTTTTGCATAGAGACAAGGTGGTGTATAGGCCTAAGACCTTTGTTAAAGGAGTAGCCAAATTGCTTTGCCATCCCTGCCGTGTTTGCTTTAATGATAACTTAAAAAAAAATTGTAGAGCTACAGTATATATACTATAAAAAAATAGAAACAAATCTACTACTACTTTCATATACAAAAGTAATGCTTATAACTTTAAGCCTGTCTTTTCTTTTTGTAAATAAATTGAATGCAGCATTGACATAAAGGAGAAGTAGGTCCAGAGCTCTTTTGACCCTACTTCTCCTGTGGGTCACAGGAGTGCACTAAAGTCTGCACTCCTGTTACCCATATTCAGCCAACAGCGGACTAAAATCTGCTGTCTGCTGATGCCACTCAGCCAGTTCAGGCTGTGGAGAGAGCCTGACTTTGATGTTGGCAGCTGGCTCAGCCCTTCAGTGTGCTGCTGAAAGCCTGAGCCAGCCACTCCTGCCCCCTCCACAGCCCAGTATTGGGGGGGGGCGAGCAGAGAGATGGTGACTGACAGTGGCCAGCTATCTGCGCACTGAAGACCAAGAACTGAACGACCAGCTATCTTTGATTGCTCAGTTGTTGGTGTAGTTGCCACCAAAGCTGCATCCACCTTAGTATGATTTTTTTTTTAAATCCCACACTTCTCTTTTAAATGCATGGTACCTTGGTGTAAGCAACTTTATGGCACAATTATGCACTGACAAACTGAAACAAGAAATAGCTAAAATGTGCAACCTAAAGAAAAAATAAGGGGAAAAGGGAACATTGGCAGGTCAAAAATATCCTGTTATGCATTCTTAAGAAGAAAAAAGCCCATGAAATTCCCATGAGTGGTTGCAGTGCAAAATAGGAAGATCAGAAAGGTGCATTAGCATGCCCAAGAATAGCTGCTATTCACACTCGAAAAAGACTAGGGAAAGGACATACTGTATTAGAAGAACTTTAAAATAAAATGTCTGCTATGCTCCATTAAGGAGTGAGGCTGCAGACCTTATCAGTGCTGTTGGCAACTGATACAGTAAAAAAAAAAAAACTATAGAGCTTTTTCTATTTGCTGTCTATTCAAGGACTTGATACTATTCAATTACTACTAAACATATACTTCAAATCTATATTTAGGTATTTGGGGAATATCTGGGCATACAGAGATGGGAAGGGATCCAGGAAATGTGAAGTTGTGATTTTGAAGTATTTTTGTGTATTCTGTTTTGACCTTTTATTAAATTTTTCTGACAATGCAGTGTGATATTGACAAAAAAAACTCACAAATTATACTAATAGACTATTGTACCACTGGAGAGTTAAAAATAAGTTGCAATGAATCAGCTTGGGGTACTGATGCTGTATTTAAGCCAAGCAATAGTGTAAGGGTATCATGTGATTCCAGAAAGCATTGTAGCAGACAATGTTCCTAAAGATGAAGTAAACTTCCTTTACTGCCTTTTACCTTTAGGTAAGCCTATAATAAGGCTTACCTATAGGCAGTGCAAATATCTCCTAAATATGCACCGTTTAGGAGATATTTACATTACATGCAGCAAGTGACATCACCGGCGCATGCGCTCTGTCAGAATGGGCACCCGTGCCATTCCTTCTGAGCCCTGTGCTGTAAAAGGCGGCTCTCTTGCAGGGAGAAAAAAAATGTCCACTGGTATACAACAGCTTTAAGGATCATTATATGGCATCTCCCGATTCCAAGAATGTAATTGAAAGGATTGGTGTTTTTCCTGTGTTGTCCTTGAGTTTGCATGAATAGAAGACTCTTATTTTAGCTGTATTATTTTTTTGCATTGGTACATTTCCTACATGGCAGTAACCTGTAACACATGTCCTTTGTTTGACAATCCCTTGGCTATTAGCCTTGAATATAGTCAGAATTAATTTTCAAGATACTTCCCTCATAGACTGTAATGAGGTTCATTTTTAAGTTGGACTTTACAATGGATTTAGTGAACTCATCCTAACCCAGAACATTTAATTTATCTTTATCAGTAACCCCAAATACCCATCTGCCTCATAAAACTGCAGTCCAACTAATGAAATACAGACATTTAGGCATGTGTTATAATCTATGTATGGCCTATATAGTTTTATGTGTGCTATTGAAAAAGAAAAACAGTGACTTTCATACAGTATATTAACTTAGCATAGTTATTTTGCAGCGTTCTGTGAATTTAACCTTCTATATGAAAAATCTCCAAGAGCTGCAGAGAAAAGAAATCTCTATGTTGCTAGGTCCCAAACAAAGGATTTTTAGATTTCGTTTTAATAGAACTATATTTTTCAATAGGTATAAAGGAAGCCAGGGTTAGCAATGCCTGTTAACATTGTCACATTTGTTAAGCATTGTAGGCTAGAAACTTTTCATTAAGAGTATGAACATATTTTAAACTTGTATCTAGAATGGTCTAAGCATTCAAAGGAAACAAACTGAGACATTTTAAATGTATTTTTAAGCACTCAACATGAGAACAAATATAGATAGTCTCTCGTTCCACCATGGCTTGGAAATGTTTGTTTAATTGAGGCACTCAAAGAAGTCTTTCCAAGGCAGTTGAACAGTATAGAACAGAAAGATGAAGTTCTCTCCACACGTGGCATACCTGCTATCAGGTAAGACTGAGGTTTAAGTGGTAGTAAACCGCTAGGAGAGTTTTTTTTGTTGACCTGCAAGGTAATATCATACTGTGTTAGTATGCATCGCATACTAGCACATTTTGTGACACTTACATGAAAACAAAGCCCTCCAGTGAAGCGCTGTCACAGCTGGAGGCCGCTTCCATCTTCACCCATCTTCCTTACGGGTCCATGGACTCTGGCTGTGTGACTGGCTGGAGCCGCAATTATGTCACTCCCGCATTTGCTTGGGGGAGCCACCGTTTACGGCACAGGACTCTGAAGGAATGGCCTGGGTGGCTGGTCTTCAGAGCACATGCGCCAATGACAACATTGGCTGCATTTAGTGTACATTTAGGTGATATTTACAATAACTATAGATAAGCCTTATTATAGGCTTACTTATGGGTACAAGTCAGAGATGCGAGTTTACTCCCATTTTAAAAGACTGAGGACAAAAATACACTTTTGCAATCATGTGCATTGCATCATCATTACTGCAGTGCATGTTATGTGCATTAGCATGCTGGAATGGTGCATACTAAGGCAGCACAGCTCCGATGAACATGTGTAGCAGCACAACATACAGTAAAACACCGTGCATTGTGCTGTGCTGTATTGTTAATTTTTTGGCCTGTTTCTGTGCAGTGGCATCCATCCAAACTGAATTTGCATCCTAAGCGCAATGCACTTTAAAGGGGTTGTAACTTATTGCATCCTATGCATTAAGGTGAAAAAACTTCTGACACTGACCAGCCCCCCAGCCTCACCTGAGCCCATTCGTTTCCATGGCGGAGACGCGCTCTACCTCTCTGCCAGTTGTCTCAGCTCTTGATTGGGTAGATTGATAGCAGTGCAGCCATTGGCTCCAGCTGCTGTGAATCAAACCCAATGACGCGGGCACTGGGGGGCAGGGCCGGGTCCAGCATTCTGTGTCTATGGAAGCAAATGCTAGACTCGGGAGCACGCTCCCACGGTTACCCCCAGGGGGAAGCACTTCTCCTAGGGGGTTTCTCAATGCAGGGAAGAGCCACGAGCGCCATTGGGGGACCCCAGAAGATGATATCGTGCAAAACAAACCGCACAGTGGAGGTACGTATTATATGTTTGTTATTTTATTTATTTTTTAAACAAGGGTTTACAATGCCTTTAATGTGAGAAAACGGGCATTTCTGCATTTGTGATAATGCAACACACTAAAAGGGAAATATATGAGGACCATTGAATGAATGTTGATGAGGTATAGCAAGTTTGTTCACTAACTGGGTGTTAATGATTTGTATGCAATGAATTCTTCTATTTGAGGTACATTGTACAAAAGATGGAAGTATCTATTAAAGAAAATTGTCCTTTTAGGATATTAGCATTAGAAAGAACAGTCTTGCCAAAAGCAAACAAAAAGCACAGTAACATTTCTAATAAGCACAAGTGATTCACATTATAATAGATGTTCCCTGGGGTTTCTGCTAACATACTAATTGTTCACACTTTACTAATTTCACATTGCTGGAAAAAGATTTCCCTTTTAAATAAACAAACAGCTTCATAATTCATTTTTTACTACAGTAAGGTAGATAAAGGAGCTTATCATGAAGATATGTTATATAACTATAGATTTTTTTGAATAATTAGAAAATGTGAATAAATATGGTGACCAGTGATGAGTCATTTTTTTCAAACAAGTTCAAAACTGAATCAAATTAAGATACAGCAATTAAGTTTAAAGTTCACGTTTACCATATGTCTGATATCTCTATGCATAAAGGGACATAAAAACCTGAGTACTCTGATATGTCAATACCAGTTAGTATGTTCTTTAGTTTTGGGCAGGTGTTATAAGAATGGGACCCTAAAATATAACCTTCAGCATTTTAACCCAGTGCTAATGGGCAACAGACTCTTCTACACTTCCAGTGTCAACATTATTATCTAATGCTCTCGTGCATGTAAGCTCCATGGCATTTCCTCAACATATTACAGGGGCATTTCATTCCCCTTAAATGATACCTTTAACTAACTAAATTGTATTAAAAATAAGAACTCTTATTGAATGTTGTGGTTTAAAGGTATAGTACCTTTAAAGTCCAGTTAACAATACTGCATTTCTTTGCTAAGGAATTAATGGGGTAGGCACTTTTCAAATCAAACAGTCCACAAATATAGTTGGACTGATCTACCTTGAAGAGGCTTCTGAAATTGTATCCTTGATCAAATATTTTAAGAGGTGAACAGGAGAGAGTTGAAGTTGTTCACGCTAATCAACGATTGTCTATGGATGTACTAGAATCTATGTCTATTTGTAACTGGTAATCTGTTAACTTCAGTTTTTCATAATCAACACCTATGTGCTAGAGTGTTTTAATTGTTTTAAAGCTTTATGTACAAATAAAAAATGTGAATTTAAAATTTTGGTGTTGTACCTTTAAAGTTCCATTAGTTTGATTTTGGTAGGGACCCGGTGTCTTTCATTGTCTATGGATGTGTTTTCAGTTTTCCCTGGAAAAATTGGAATATTTCTCATACAGCATAAGGGATAACTTGTCAGACTCTAAACATATAGGGGGATACGAGACATAAAAAAATGTTCATATTTTTTTAACTGCCTTACAGTATTCAATTTTATGAAAAGGTGGAGTTGAACTAAGCTGCAAAATACAACTTCCAAATTCACTACAGTTGAATGTAACATCAATAACTGAAAATTTTCCTACTGCTTAATAAGGCAAAGGCTCGGACAACTTGAACAAAATTGCACCATATATTGCATGTGTAATCTACATATTATTTATAAGACAACTATGGTATATAATAAATTCAAGATTAATCACTGCACTAACACTAGTAAAGCAGCTGGCATAAATAGTATGGTGACAATAAAGGCATGAAAAATCAGTGTATGCAGTGTTAAAAACATAAAATTAAGAGTCCATAGTGTTTAAGATAAAGTCCTTGTTCAGGGAAAATACTGGAACCACACACGGTGTAGACAGAGACACAATTAGGTGAGCATGAAATTATCCTCCACCGAACATCAACAAACCGGGGCCTTTTACCAAAGAAAATGGACCACTGAATTACAGGTGGTCAAACAAGCATGATATTTCCACAGCGCCACAAAGATGGCCACGATCGGCACGTTACAGCATCGTGACGTGGAGCTCTAACGTCATGATGCTGCCGATTGTGGCCATCTTTGTGGTTGGAAACAAGTGCTATCCATGACAGACTGCTGCTTCTGACATCCCTGTTTTTATTTAACAAAATGTGAGTACCCTGGTTGTTTTTTAAGAAAGAAATTTATCCTGGTTTTAAATACTACACCATGAGGAGTTGCTTCCTTGTATTCTATGCATGTACCTATGAATTCCCATTTGGTGAGACTACAAGACCCAGCCATCTATGATCCAATTGAATTGGTTTTGTGGCGCTGTAGACATATCATGCTTGTTTGACCACCTGTAATTAAGTGGTCCATTTTCTTGGTAAGAGGCCCAGTGTGTTGATGTTCAGAGGAGGATAATTTCATGCTCACCTAATTGTGTCTCTGTCTACACCATGGGTGGTTCCAGTTTTTTCCCTGAACTACAGTATATACATTAGATAAATAATGAAAATGTTTTGTAGGTCCACTATAAATATTGCCAAATTGACAATAACTGATCGACATTTCACTGAGGTTTCACATTTGACTGTTCCAGGAAGTAATGATATAGTAGTACATAGAGGATTAGTATCCTGGCCAATGAAATTCCAATATAGGTTAAGTGTAGTGGCAGTTTTAGAGTTAGATTTTCTATGTTACTTTAATGTGCTATACTTCTTCCAAACAAGATAAATGTTTTCAAACATTGAACAATGTACTGTGGTTGGTATGCAATAAAGAGACGTAATGCAATTCCAGTCAGCAGAGGTTAATGGGACGATGCAAGCTGAAAGTCCGGCTTCCTGTTCTTTTCTCATTCAACATCCTTTTTGTGTTTCTATTTCGAATCAGAGTCTGCACATTTGTTTCTTATGGATGATATCAATTTTATCATTTAGAAAAAAAAAAATCAACCTTGCTTTGCAAAACTTTTAAGACATTTGCTAATTCCATAAAGCTGAACTCTCTCTCACTACACTACTATATATATATATATATATATATATATATATATATATATATATATATATATATATATATATATATAATACAGTATATATATATATATATATATATATATATATATATATATATATATATATACTGTATATTTATATACTGTATATAACTAAAGATGTTTAACCACATGTCACTCCTCACATATTTATAGCAATGTTTTGCTTAAAAAAACAAGCAAAATATAAGGAGGTCGCAGCACAAGGAGATACTTTTTTTGCTCCTAAAAAAAATGTATATAAATATATATAGATCTATATATACTTTTATACATTTTTTTTTTTGGAGCAATAAAGTATCTCTTTGTGCTGCAACCTCCCTATATTTTGCTTGTTTTGGTGTTTTTTAGGGGACATACCTGGTTCAGTGCATAAGTACTGTCTGCCCTCTAAAACTTACTGGCATGCATTCTGATTTGAATTTTGGGTGACCCCTTGCTATTTTTTACACTATCCTTGCTGTTTTTTTACATTCACCTGTCATTCAGTAAGGTGATGTCGGGTGGGGATGAGTCACTAGCTTTTAGGACACCGGGTGGGTGCCAGCTCCCTAACTACCAGGAGCCCATTTGCTTGTCTTTTCACATAGGAATCTCCATAGATTGTGTACATGGCACTGAGGTTTCCTTCCTAATATTTCCTCTGCTAGTCAAATTACCTTAACCTATAGCGTAATGTTATCTTTTCCATTGGTGAATGTTCTTTAAAACAGTATTAAACCAACAGCTGAAAATGTAATATAGTGTAGCTTACCAATCATTAGATGTAGTAGCTGAATTATGGGAGGGCTTATTTCCCCTGTTTTCATCTTACCAGTAACACACGTCCTGTATTACCATGCCCCACTCTAAATGAAGGAGCACAGGGGCATCTTTGGACAGCAGCATTGTCAGTCTGGTGTGAAGGGGGTGTGTTAGACGTACTAGCAGATTTAAGTACACAACAAATTGAAGCCAAGTTCCAGCTCACACTTAACTTACACAAGCAGATACAACAACAGTTTTTATTCCTTTTGGGATAAAGGTCTTATTTGAATAAATACAAGCTGATCATTGTACGCATTGTAAGCATCTCTGCCAATGGTAAATGGTTTGTCTCAAGCCTCTAAACTACTAAACTGCTACATTTGGAGGAGAGCTTATTGTGTTGAAAAACAGCAGACTTACTGGCAGGATCACAAGATAAAAATAAAAGAAAGAAAACCTAAAAAAAAAATTAACAAAACAATCACACCTAAAAATTGATAAGCTGCAATATAATACATGTTTGCTTTTGGGTTTAATACCACTTTAATGGATAAGTTCATCTTTGGGAACATGTAACATGTTTCCACTACTTCAGCTGTTCCCGAATCCGCCACCGTTAGTGACAGCGAGCCTGGCATCTTCTTCCCGAATTCGCTGTCACAATTAAAAAAAAGCGAGGCCGTGTTGGACTCTGCCCACCCAGCTGCATCATTCATTCACAGATTTCTGTGAATTCATGATTTACAAGTACTGACAGCCTTTGCGGCTGTCAACATGCAGTTCTTAACGAACTACCAGGTAGCTGTAGGTAGTTCATTGTTTCTTCCTGTCAGGGTGTAACTGCCTGCTTGTACAGCTTACACAGACAGTCTGCAGAAGTCCTGCATGGCACCCATGATCTGCTGATTGCAGGTGCAATCCTTTGTAGGCTCCTATTAAAAAAAATAATAAATGCACATTTTTTACCTGCAAAAAGATGTGCATTTATTATTATTTTTTACAAAGGCAAACGTATCCTTTAACTCTTCAGGTCAAATGTTCTTATGTCTTTTTTTTTCTCTTAGGATTGAATGCCAGGGAATGTTACATTCACTTGGCAAAAGTCAACAAATAAAAAATGACATTACTCACATATTACAAACATTAGAAGTGTTATTTGCTAGGTTTGTATAAATGATGAAACATGCACAAAATAAATATTTTACAAAATTGTGTCCAAAGTGTATCTATAGACAAAACCTTTTTTTTTGTTTTGGATAGCATGGGAAAGGATTCACATATTTTTTTATTTAAATGAGAATGCATACAACATTAAGGCCTAGATGGCAGCATTGAGCAATATTTACTTTAGCCATACAGCATGTGAAAAAGCTAATAACACAGAGTCCAGTATTGAGCATTAAACACTGAGCATTATGTGGGTGGTGGTTAGTTTTATGTCTGGCAGTATGGAAACAGAAGGGAGGTCTCATACAATGAACCACAAGGTAGGTGTTAAGGTAGGAGTGGGATTTTAAAAGAAGGGTCTTTAGCTGATAGTCTAGTTAGTAGAGTTGGGCAATCGGATCGGGTCGAGCAAAAGTTCAGCCCGAACATCGCCTGTTCGCCCAATTGCCAAACACTCTAATTTGAGGGGCACTCGGCGTGGTATTCACCCGCCGAGTGCCCCACAATGCACTGTGCGCTGCACAGTTCATTCTAGGGCCTTAATTGGATGAAGCCCTGCAAACTGACCACTGGTCAGGTGCAAGGCTTTGCCAATTAGGGCACAAAACACTGTCAGAGCCCTGATTGGACAAAGTGATGATGACTTTCTCCAATCATGGTTCAGTGCTCATAGTCTCACCCCACACTATAAAAGGTTCCTTCCCACAGGAGGCTTTTGCAGTGTGTTGTTGGAGTGGAGTTAGAGGTTTTTTTTTAGTTTTTACATTTGTGTCAGCATCAGTCCTCAATTTAAAGTGCAACAAACACCACTTTTCATTCAATAAAGTGCATCCAATCACACATTTCCCAACTTCTATAAAATTTGGGTAATAAGCCCCCCATCATGTCTGGAAGGCCAACAAGGAGAGGCAGACATTTCCATGCCACTCTGAGGGGGCCAGCAGTGTTTGTATTCACAGGCAAAGGTGGACATGGTCCATCCTCAGGCAGGGCACGTTTGTCTTGTTTAGTAATGTTGCACATGCTATCCAGCTACAGCTTGCAGAGGAGATGGTGGACTGGTTTACTAATTCAGTGACTAAAGCTGACACTAGTGCGCAGTCCACCACAACTGCCAGAGTGGCTTTTTTCCCCCTTCTAGCCCACAGCTACTCCTGCCATAGCCACAGCATCATGCATGGAGGAGTCAGCTGAATTATTTGAACTCAGCATCAGCAACTTGCTTCTTGAGGATGCACAGACATTACTTGATTTTGATGTTGGTTCCGTGGTAGAGTAAGGGCGTATAATGAGCCCACAGAGAGGGGAGAACCCTGATAAACAACAAATTGGCAGTCATATTCCCAAAGCCACAGCATATTGCCAAGTTGGTTCCAGTGATGATGAGGATGGAGGGGATGATGATGATGAGGTCACTGACATGACTTAGGTGCTGGATAGAGCAGAGGAGGAAAGTGAGGGGGATGCACATCCCCAACAATGCAGGATGTCTTCCAGAGGCAGCCATCATGGAAGAGTAGAGAGCAGCCATCCTATTCCATCAGATTGTGGCGCTGTTATCCAGTGCCAGGAAAAGGTCATTCCGTGCCCAGGGCGAAGATGGCAAACAGCGTCCCCCCCAGGTGTAAAGAAAGAGTCAGTGTCAGTGGGAATCAACTATGTTTCCTGTGTGTGCTGCTTTTTACTGCAGATCGATTTGTTCTTTTTCCTGCAGGGAAAAGAAAAAAAGTGATCATTCCCTCTGTAAAGAGCCCTGTATTAATTATCAGCACAGAGCTCAGAGCAAAATGTTACCTACCACCGTCACCTGCTGCCAGATGCCACGTGTCATTCGCCACCATCACCTGCTGCCAGATCCAGATGCAACGTGTCACTTTTCACTGTCACCCGCTGCCAGATGCCAGGAGTCATTTGCCACCGTCACCTGCTGCCAGATGCATCGTGTCACTTGCCACTGTCGCCTGCTGCCAGATGCCACGTGTCATTTGCCACCATTACCTGCTGCCATGTGCCATTGTCACCTGCTGCCAGATGTCACGTGTCATTTGCCACATTCACCTGCTCCCAGATGGAGCATGTCATTTGCCATCGTCACCTGCTGCCAGATGCCATTTGTCATTTGCCACTGTCACCTGCTGCCAGATGCCACATGTTATTTGACACTGTCACCTGCAGCCAGATGCCACATGTCATTTACCACTGTCACCTGCTGCCAGATTCAGCATTTCACTTGCCAACGTCACCTGCTGCCAGATGCCACATGTCACCACCATCACCTGCTGCCAGATGCCGCGTGTCATTGTCACAGTCACCTGTTGCCAGATGCCATGTGTCATTTGCCACAGTCACCTGCTGCCAGATGCCACGTGTCATTTGCCACTGTCACCTGCTGCCAGATGCCACATGTCATTTACCACCTTCACCTGCTGCTAGATTCAGCATGTCACCCGCTGCCAGATGCAATGTGTCATTCGCCATCGTCACCTGCTGCCAGATGCCACGTGTCATTCATTGCTGTCACCTACTGCCAGATGCAACATGTCACTTACCACTGTCACCTGTTGCCAGATGCCACGTGTCATTTGCCATCATCACCTGCTGCCAAATGCCTTGTGACACACCTTTGGTATCTCTTTAATTAACTGCCACTGGTCAGTCACTAATGCATCAGTGACCAGGTGCAGTACATTAACCCCCCCATGCTGCATATTACAGAAATTAAAAATAGCATTGGTAATTAACCTCCCCTCAGCCTCCTCCCCTCCCCCAATCGGATCCAGACAGTTTGTTTATGAACCTGCTGCAGATTAATAAATTAACTGTCTGGATCTGAATTGGGGAGGGAAGGAGGCTGAGGGGGGGTTAATTACCATTGCCATTTTTAATTTCTGTAATATGCAGCATGGGGGGGGGGTTAATGTACTGCCACTGGTCAGCCACTAATGCATCAGTGACCAGTGGCAGTACATTAACCCCCCCATGCTGCATATTACCAAAATTAAAAATAGGTAGCATTTATAATTATCCCCCCTCAGCCTCCTCCCCTCATCTGATCCAGGCAGTTCATTTATTAATCTGCAGATGGCATTTTGGCAATCATTATCTGTTTAGTGCTTAAATTGGTGCAATCATATACACACTTTACTGACCTGGTTCCTCCTCAGTGGCTCCTCCACCTCCAGGTCGCATCTTTAGCACCAGCTCTCTATGCTCCTCCCATCCTGCCTCTGGCCGTGAGTGATATCACGCCTCCAGGACGGGACTACAAAAGTGTAGTATGCAGGAGCATACTTGGCACATTGTTACAGAGACAAGTACAGACGACTACAGTACAGGCACAGCTATTAGCGGCACTGACTAGTGCTCACTGTGAAACACACTGCCCACACTTCACCTGCCCCCTCCTCCCTCCTGCAAACTGTACCGCCCAAGGCATCCGCCCCTTCCGCCCCTGCCTTGTACCGGCTCTGCTGTTATCTACCGAGTCCCGGCCCACTTTCCACAGCTCAGCTGTGTGGGCCTTTTTTAGCACATATGCAGCCTATCGCACTGTTTCAATTTGCAATCTCTACCGTAAGAAGATCAAGCGTGGCACAAACACCAGCCATTTGGGTACCACATGCTTGATAAGGCATTTAATCTCCCACCACTCAGCCCATTGGCAAGAGCACCTGACAGCTACACACAAGGGACACAATTCTTCTCTTCCTCACTCCTCACCTTTCATGTCTACCCCCACTATATCTCATGACCTCTCAGCAGCCTCCACTGACAGGGATGATGGTATAGCAAAGGGTGCCACAGGTCCTTGCTACATGCCTGCCAGCAGCACACCACCAGCTGAAGAGTATAGCAGAAAAACTTCACTGCCCCAGCTGCTGAATCAAAAAAAAAATACACCCCCTGCCACCCACATGCCCTTTGTCTAAATTCCAGCTTGTTCAAATAAAGAAAGCTTGCAGGGAAAATCAATTTAAATGTATGTCCTGTTTTACTTTATAAATGTCAGTTTTGCTGCAGCAGGTTCTATACATGGTTCAGATGCACCACTTTACATGCATACTAAGGGGACCCCCCCCCCTCCCTCAGGCACTATATTTAAAATTATTTAACATTTTTATTGTTTCACTTTAAGCATTATTAAAATTAAAAATCACTGCTCCTTTAAAAAGGATCTTAAAAAAAAATGAATTGGTACATGTCCCCTAGGGCAGTACCCAGGCCCCCATACCCTTTTTATGGCCAATAACTTGCATATAAGACTTCAAATGGGGACTTTTGATTTTTCAAGTTCAGCTCCCATAGAGTTTAATAAGGTTTGAACTTTTGTGATGTTCAAGAGTTCTGGTGTGAACTGAACCTGGGGGTGTTCGGCCCATCTCTACAAGTTAGATACCATTGAGTATTTCAAAAGCATTGCACTATTCAAAGTTGGATATTAACAGAGGCTTGATGTCAAGATTTGAACATAAGATGTAAAAGAATTTAAGAACCTGTGTTTTTTGAAGGGACCTCCACCCATGCCACATGTAATGTGTATGATAGCTTTTCTATAAACAATGAAGTACAAGCAAGGGGGCTTTGCAGTAAATAAACTTACTGTATGGACTCTCTTTGCCACAAATAGGATTAGAGTTTTTATTGCTGTCTGTGTTATCATTGGGAGATTTCCTTTTGTGACCATTGTCACCAAGAAAGAAAAGTGAGGGGGAATCCAAAATGTTAGTGTTTTCCCAAGAACAAAAAACAAGGGTACATCTTCCAATAGGGACACCTGTTTCAGGAACAATATAAGAAGATAATTCCCCTTTAGGATATTTTCTCTAGCTTCCCCTTTAGGAGATTTCCTCTAACTTCATGTTGTATCCAAAGTTTGGGGGACCCAACACATTTTTTTCTGCATGAGGTAACCCTTTAAAATCTATACTAAACTAAAGGCAAGTTATGCATTTTTTGGCATTCTTGCTGTAGGATGTGCTACAGGAAAAGTGATATTTACAAAGAAGAAAACAGCACAGACACCTCCAAAGGTCCTCAAAATACACAGCAGACCCTTTGAGAGGAAGCTTACAATGAAATGTATTTTTGCGCCATTTTTAAACACTTTTTCTCTTTGTAAATGTCAATGCTGCAGCAGTACTTTCTGCACATAACAGAGATGTGTCCCTTCACTGGAAGGTCTAGGGCACACCCAGGAATGTTATTGAATGGAATTGGGCACTTTTAATGTTTCACTTTGAGTATTTTTTATTCCCCAGGACAGTGCTCACTCTCCAATGCTATTTGACACCCCTTATCTTCTATTCAAGATAACGGGCATTTTCAACTTGACAGATTATACTCTCATTGATTTAATTTGGATTCAGCATCCAAACTTCTTTGAAGTTCTTTGTACAACAGGGCTGAATCTAGCTTGTTTGATGTAGGGTGCAGTAAAAATTGTCAGGGGAGCTGAGAATGGGAGATCAGCAGGGCAGAGGATAGGGTCAGAAGTTTGTAGGACAGTATACAGGGGTCAGCAGGGTGGAGGATAAAGGTCATCAGGGCAGAGAATAGGGTTCAGAAGAGTAGCGTACTGGATCAGAAGGGCAGTGTACAGAGGTCAACAGGGTAGAAGACAGGGGTCAACAGGGAAGTGTACAGGGGTCCATAGGGCAAAGCACAGAGGTCAGCAGGGCAGTGAACAGTGGTCCATGGGGCAAAAGACAGGTCAACATGGCAGTGTACAGGGGGCCTCATGGAGGTGGACAGGGGTCACCAGAGCAGAGCACAGGGGTCAAGTGAACAGTGTACAGGGGTCAGAAGAATGGAAGACAGGGGTCAGCAGGGCAGAGAGCAGGAATAAGCAGGGAGAAGGATAGGGGTCACTGTTGGCAGGGCAAAGGATGGGGTCACTGCTGGCAAGACAGAAGCCAGGGTCTCTGTTGGCAGGGCAGAGGACAGGGGGCCACTGCTATCAGGGCTCTCAGCAGAGCTCTCTTACCCATCCTTGCACCACACATAGCCTCAGCACAGATAGAAAATCTCCTCCTCCCCATGCAGCTGAGATTGGATCCCCTTACACACAGCCACAGCACAGCGCGTAGCTGGTTACTGCAGCTGCTCTGCCATTCCAATCTGGTAATTTCACAAGTCAGAACTGCAACATAGCAGCCAGCTACACATTCAGGGCCATAGTTAATTATTTTGCTAAAGAGTTCAGCTCTCTAAAATAGCAGGAGTTACACAAGATGTTGCTCTTTGCACTTGCTCAGTAAAGTTGGCTGTGTTTTCTGTACACAGTAGGCCTGTGTGCAAGATCATAAGTTGGGCTCTTTTGACTCTGAAAAAGAAAGTGCCAAGGCAAATATTGAGTGTGGCTTTCATTGCACTGAACAACCATGGCTTAAAGGGACAGGGGTTCATTAGTAAGTGACGCATAGGTTCAGTAGTAAGTGAGGCAGAGTTCAGGGCCCAGTAGTAAGTGAGGCACACTTCAGGGGTCAGTAATAAGTGACATAGAGCACAGATTTTTCCTAACAGTGGGAGGGGCTCCCAGCATAATTCCTTCTAACCCAACCCCCGATTCTAGCACAAATCCACTTTACTCTAAGCACAGATTCTATCCATCCCTACCCAAATCCCTCTTCTAGGCAAACACCATCATAAATCCTCTTATCAACCCCTTCCAGTATAAATTCTCCATTCTACAACCCTACCTTCTAGTACAAATACTCTTAACTCCATCCCACCTTATCTTCCTCACCCACACCCACCTTCCCCTCCGTACAAATGCCACCACAAATGTTCCTATTTCCTTCCCCCTAATCTTTCACCTATATTCTCATTCCCTCAGTAACTCTTTTCTACTTCTGTGATCCTTCTCTATAAATGCAAGCTCTCCATCCTGAACATTCCCTTTCTACCTCCATCCTTGACTCTCTGATTCATTCTCCTTCACTTCTGTCCACCACCATTTTCCTCACTCGTTTGTATAAAGAGGACTCTAGGGGAAGCTTCCCCAGCTCTGTTCGACCAGTGTGAGAGGTTGGAAGAGATGATATGGCTACTGATAGTACATGGATGCCCGGTGCTAGTGATGATACTGGAGCCCTACCTCCGCATTACACCAGCTGTGTCCTGGCACTGGCAGAGGAGTTCAGCAGCCAGGGTGGAAGTGGGAAGAGGGGGACGTTGGCTTTTTGGGTGGTGCATTTAAAATCTGTGGAGGTGCAGCCCACCCCAGAACCCCACAAGATCTGGCCATGTTGAAAAATACTCAAACCAAACCCAGGGCAGTTCAGCTTATCCCTATTAGGACAATATAGACTGTCTAGCAGTGGAAGTATAGTAGATTTTTAGCAGTGTCCCATTTTCTTGCATTTTTGGGGTTGCATGTTTTTTGCAAGGCATACAACATGGTTTTAAATGTGCTGTGTTGAGCCATACATGGAAAAGCATTTGTTCTGTGTATACGGAGCTCTGTATTTCAATTTAGATAACTCTCATGTAATACCATTGTAGTTGCCTTGAGTGTGGATCATGCCGCATGAGAGACAGATTCTGAATTCACAGTCTGTAATGTGCTAGTAGACTCATGACTGAAGATTTTGCCCCAGCCACAGTGTTTTCACTTTAGTTTGAAATTGTAATATCCTTTGCAAGGGCAATCTTTCTTTATTATAGGCTAAGTTTTTGTTTTTTTTGTTTACCAGTTGGCCTCTTATCATTTCATCTGTTAGAGCATCAAATTCACAGGTAGCAACCAACTTTCTCACAGCTGCTATAAATTGTACTGTGAAAATTTTAAATTTTACTGTGAATTAACCATTATGCAGTCCACAATGCTGGACTTGATATCATTCTGCAAGTACATTTACTTTAGATATAAAGACACTCTTTATTGCACTGAGAGCTATATCAAAAGTGGCATCTGCTGCTGATAGAGTATAGAAAATATGCTGTCCTACTCCCAGGCAGTAAATAATAAAGCATGCATTCTAGCAGTAGGTACATTCTCCTGATCAGCAGCAACAATGCAATTTTCAAACATACAAATTCAAGCAAGATAAGGCATTGCAACCGTATCACTACCAAGGTGTGGAAGAAAAAGTGCAAGCTGCTGTAGAATTATAGGGCGTACACACGGTCGGACTTTGTTCGGACATTCCGACAACAAAATCCATGGATTTTTTCCGACGGATGTTGGCTCAAACTTGTCTTGCATACACACGGTCACACAAAGTTGTCGGAAAATCCGATCGTTCTGAACGCGGTGACGTAAAACACGTACGTCGGGACTATAAACGGGGCAGTGGCCAATAACTTTCATCTCATTATTTATTCTGAGCATGCGTGGCACTTTGTCCGTCGGATTTGTGTACACACGATCGGAATTTCTGACAACGGATTTTGTTGTCGGAAAATTTTATCTCCTGCTCTCCAACTTTGTGTGTCGGAAAATCCGATGGAAAATGTCCGATGGAGCCCACACACGGTCGGAATTTCCGACAACACGCTCTGATCGGACATTTTCCATCGGAAAATCCGACCGTGTGTACGGGGCAATAGAAGGGACATGTGTTTTGTAGCTTGGGAAGCAGAGCAGTTATACAATGCTTTATTAAAATGTTCAACATCCATGAGTTTAATATGAATTTTATATATATATAACTGTATATATTCAAATATATATATTTGAATATATACAGTTGTAAGTGTTGACATCTACAGGCCAAGGAAAATTATATTTTAATTAACAATATGCTGCTAGTCTTGTGGTAAGGGCACAGAACCTTTTCCAAAGACTCTATATGGCTGGGTTGGGGAAGGGGGAGGGGGGTTGTTGGCTTATCAGAGGCATTGGGGACAATATAATGTTCTGCTGATATGGGGGAAGGGGTTAAAGGTCTGTTTCCAAGGATTCTGTGGTACTGAATGGGGAAAATGCAAAAGAGTGAGAAAAAGGTGTGAACTGGTGTGAATAATTTTAATGTTTATTATTTTATTTATTAGGCAGAAGCCCATGTTTGTGAACAATTTTTACTTATTTTGGTGTTTATGTACAGCAAATGGATACCAGCTTTTTCAAATAACATTTAAATTTTTGCAGAAAGGTATGATTGGTAAAGTAAAAAAAAAAAAAAAAATATATATATATATATATATATATATATATATATATATATATATATATATATATATATGTGTGTGTTTTCAAGTTTGAGTTTCATAATAAGTATTGGAACTGTGCCAGCATCAGTCTTGGCAGAATAAAAACATGTGGTCAGGCAGCATAACAATGTAAATTTTCTTTCCCATCAAAATAACTCAACACATGGCCATTAATGTCTAAACCGCTGGCAACAAAAGTGAGTACACTCCTATGTGAAAATGTCCAAATTGGGCCCAATTATCCATTTTCCCTCCCCGGTGTCATGTGACTCATTAGTGTTACAAGGTCTCAGGTGTGAATGGGGAGCAGGTGTGTTATATTTGGTGTTATCACTCTCACTCACTCATATTGGTCACTGGAAGTTCAACATGGCACCTCATGGCAACGAACTCTCTGAGGGTCTGAAAAAAAAAAATTGTTGCTCTACATAAAGATGGCCTAGGCTATAAGAAGATTGCCAAGACCCTGAAACTGAGCTGCAGCACGGTGGCCAAGACCATACAACAGTTTAACAGGACAGGTTCCACTCAGAACAGGCCTCACCATGGTCGACCAAAGAAGTTGAGTTCCACGTGCTCAGCGTCATATCCAGAAGTTGTCTTCGGGAAATTGACGTATGAGTGCTGCCAGCATTGCTGCAGAGGTTGAAGGGGTGGGGGTCAGCCTGTCAGTGCTCAGACCATACGCCGCACACTCACTATATTACATTGTAGCAAAGTGTAATTTCTTCAGTGTTGTCACGTGAAAAGAAATAATAAAATATTTACATATATTACTGGAAATATATATATATATATATATATATATATATATATATATATATATATATATATATATCCAGTATATTTACCATAATATGGTATGGTGGAGCAGTCAGGAAAGTGTCCATTTAGGAACTGATGCAGGCACTGCCACTGTATTTCTTGTAGACAACTATGTCCCTATTTTATCAAGGTATAATTCAGGGTTCACCAGCGGTCTCTGATTAGCTCTGAGTTAGCACGGAATCTCCTGCTTACTGAGAAAAGTATCCCCTGGTCACTGTCCCCGGAGTCTGGCTCCCCAATTAGTTAGTAGGCTCAACCATCCTCTGCAGGTTATCCCTTCTTCCTCTCCTCAGTCCAGGATACTTAAAACACTTCTCCTCCTCTACACTATAGTGCCTTTTGGAACTGACGTCTTCTCTTAGAATCTAAAGCCAACTAATTTTGTAGAAACTACACCTTTCATGATTCTTCACACTTCTCCCCAGAGTATGGAGCAGTCCACATCCCCAGCGTGCCCCCTAATGGATGGAGGGCAATACTTAACATTGGCTGCTCTATGTTGTGTAATAAGTCTCCTCCTTTAGCTGTGCCTATGTAAAGGTTTCCTCTGCTGCCAGACACAGAATCAGTTTCCTGAAAGTGCTGCAGACTAGGCTATGCATACATCACATTGTATATCTAAACTAGGTGGAAATAGAAGGGCGCATAACAGTAAAGATGCCAACTGGCAGAAGTTGCAGAGAAAAACTGCAGTGAGTCTTTTTTTTATTTCAGGCCTTATAAAAGCCAATTTTTATTGGTCCTTTTTCCTCTCAGTAGCTACATTTGCTACAAGAAACGTTAATCATATTAGTTAGTACACTCTCGAGGAAAATGGGATATGTTAACTCCTTTTATTATAGCTGATTTCACTTACTGTAGTAGTAAGAAAAGATGAGCAAAGCATGGCCACTTTCTAGTTATCATATTCCATCTTTTGTATACGTTAAAAACATAAAGGTAATTCTTGCATGTTTGATACCATTATAGTTGTACCATTATAAAGATGATAATATGTTGTTAGCAAAAATATAGTTTCCACACTATTTGAGTCCTTATCTTTTAGTAGAGAAGCAAACAATAATACTCATGTTTTTCTAGGACCCCCAAACAGCTGATATAGCCTTATATGTCAGACATAAAAAGCACAATTATGAATTAAATAAAATAATAAAATGTATTTAAAAATTTCAGATGCTTATTATAGCAAGTCCTGCAGCCTTTGTTTTTATGACACAAATGATAAGAAAAAGAAAAGAAAACAACAGAAAAGACAAAAAAGTGCAGTGTGCAAAATATTAAAGAAAAACTAAGGTTAACAGAGTAGCAAAGATTACATAATATAGAGGGCAGCTAAGTGTAATTGGTAATCACACAAGGATTATAGGCCATATGGAATTTGCTGGTAAAACTAGTCAAAACTGACAAGTGGTCTGATATGAAACAAAGGGCACTCCCATAAAAAAAATGACAGAACAAAATATAATATGCTGTAACATGAATTTCAAAACTTGATATATAGATGTGTGTATGTGCTTTAAACGGTTCCCTAGAGCAATTCTGCAGTCAGTCTGACCTGCATCTTTGAAGCAGGTCTATTTTTATTAATATGCCATGATTTTTACCAGGTCAGTAAAAGCAGGAGTATGTCTTATAGGTGACCTTAGCATGCTTTAAAATGCTGTTCTAGTATGCTATTACATGGCAAAGTAAATTGTGTACAGCAGTACAAACCACAGGAGAAAGGGGTTCAGGAATACCATTACTCTCTTCAAGTAAACATTGTCCAATTTCCTAATGCCAGTGAACTATTTTACTAACTTTCAGGTGAAATAAGTTTTTCCTAAACTGTTGTTATATTTTCCCTACCATAACATCATTGCTAGTCTGAGAAATTTAAAAACATAGTATTTGAGTTAGACCCCATAATTGTTGTTTACATTTTCTGGAAATTTCTAAATAAATATCGGCAAGTCCTTTTTAAACAACTTGACCTCCAGGAGGTTTTACCCCCTTTATGACCAGGGCATTTTTTGCTATTCAGCACTGTGCTACTTTAACTGGCAATTGCTCGGTCATGTAACACTGTACACAAATGAATTTTATATAATTTTTTTTTCACACAAATAGAGATTTCTTTTGGTTGTATTTATTCTCTACAGTTTTATTTTATTTTTTCATTTTTGCTATATCAATGAAAAAATACCACACATTTTGAAAAAAAAAAAAAAAAAAACGTTTTTCTTAGTTTCTGTTATACAAAATATTTCTTCATAAATTTAAGCCAACATTTTTTTTTATAAATGCTTACACCTTGGTTGTACTGTCAATACCGCTGTTACCCAAGTAGCTATTTGTTACTTGTAATACCTGGAAAACTTAAAAAAAAATTGAAGCCAACATGTTGTCTGCAAAATTTCTTTGGCAAAAATAACTCAAATCAGTGTATATTATTTAGTCTGCATGAAAATTATAGAATGTACAAACAATGGTATAAATTTAAAAAATGATCAGTCCTGATGTACTGACTGCCTATCTCATTTCTTGAGGCCCTAAAATTCCAGGACAGTGCAGTTACCACCCAAATGACCCCTTTTTGGAAAGTAGTAATCATGGTTATTTAGTTAAAGGTGAGGTAAGATTTTTAAAGGTATTTAGTTAAGGGCATGGAGAGACTTTAACTACCTGGCATCCGCGCTATAGCCGAATGACGGCTACAGCGCGGACCTACATTCCCGGGAGGCCGTCATATGACGTCCTCCCCTGTGCACGTTCCCTGCGCGCGCCCTGCAGGGCGCGCGCCGGGCGCGTTGTGATCACCGAGTCACTGAGACTTGGCTGATCACCGATCTGTGTAAGGGGCCGGTCCCGGCCCCTTACCATGTGATCAGCTGTCAGCCAATGACAGCTGATCACATGATGTAAACAAAAGATCGGTAATCGTTTTTTTTTTTTACTCACGCTGACAGCGTGAGTAGAAAAAAAAGCCGATCACCAGATCGGATGTGAGGGACATCGGTCCCCAAGTGGAAGAGGCACATCTGCCTCATCAGTGCCCAATAAAAGTGCCACCTAATAGTGGCCACAGTGCCACCTAATAGTGCCCACAGTGCCACCTAACAGTGCCCACAGTGCCACCTAACAGTTCCCACAAGTGCCACCTATCAATGCCCACAAGTACCACCTATCAATGCCCACCTGTAGTGCCAATCAGTGCCACCTGCCAGTGCTGCCCATCACTGCCACCCATCAGTGCCCATCACTGCCACCCATCAGTGCCCATCACTGCCGCCTATCAGTGCCCATCACTGCCGCCTCATCAGCGTACATCAATGAAGGAGAAAAATTACCCGTTTAAAATTTTTTATAACAAAATATAAAAAAATAAACTTTTTTTTTTTAAAAAAATCAGTTTTTTACATTTTTTTAATAAAAAGTAAAAACCGCAGAGGTGATCAAATACCACCAAAAGAAAGCTCTATTTGTGGTGAAAAAATTATAAAAATGTAATTTGGGTACAGTGTTGTATGACCGCGCAATTGTCATTCAAAGTGCGTCAGCGCCGAAAACTGAAAATTGGTCTGGATAGGAGGGGGGTTTAAGTGCCCTGTAAGCAAGTGGTTAAAGTCACATTTTTTTGGAATGTAGAAATTAAATAAAATTAGTTTAGAGAGAGAGAGAGAGAGAGATAGAGAGAGAGAGAGAGAGAGAAATATAAATCATTTAAGCAATTTTCAAACTTTTTTTTCCTTTTATTACTTTTTTCTTTTTTTTGCATTTTTTGTACATACTCTCATCAGAGTACTTCAGACATGGTACTACTCTGGGGGGTGATAAGGGTTTTTTTTTTCACTGTGAGTGACTGTTATGCCCTGTACACACGGTCGCATTTTCTGACGGAAAAAGTGTGCTAGGACCTTGTTGTCGGAAATTCCGACCGTGTGTAGGCTCCATCACACATTTTTATCCGAATTTCCGACACATAAAGTTTGAGAGCTTGCTATAAAATTTTCTGACAACAAAATCTGTTGTCGGAAATTCCAATCGTGTGTACACAAATCCGACGCACAAAGTGCCACGCATGCTCAGAATAAATTAAGAGACGAAAGCTATTGGCTACTGCCCCATTTATAGTTCCAACGTACGTGTTTTACGTCACCGCGTTCAGAACGATCGGATTTTCTGACAACTTTGTGTGACCGTGTGTATGCACGATAAGTTTGAGCCAACATCCGTTGGAAAAAATCCAGGGATTTTGTTGTTGGAATGTCTGATCAATGTCCGACCGTGTGTACAGGGCATTACAGTGATGATCACTGTAACAGCAATCATTTGAACTGAATGGCTTTCATTCATGACTCATGGTTTACAATTGTGATGCTTTGATTGGCCCACAGCTATTAAATGGTACAGGGGACTGTGATCGGCCTAGATACCATGTGGTCACAGATCACACAGTAGTAAACAATGATGTCATGAATGGTTTCCTTTCATGACTATTGTTTGTGTCATGTGATCACACAGTGATTATGTGGTATCTGTGCCACTCACAGCAGCCTGATACGGAGCAGCACAATCCACTGTGTCTGGTGGACACAGCAGTTGCAGAGCATACTACTGCATGCTGTAGGGGAGGTGTGCAGTGTGCATGAGCACCATGATGTACGGGTACAACGCAGTGCCTAGGGAATCCGCCCACCAGCAGTAAATGTACTGTTGTTGGTCATTAAGCGGTTAAAGTGTATGTATAGCCAAGAATCCTATTCACGTTGTTATTGTTGTCTATGCAACCACCAGGACAAAAGGTGAGAGTACATTTCCAAAGGTGGACACCTGTTTGAGCAACAACTGTCCAAGAGACACTTGTAGAAATTGTCTCCTCCGTTACTCCCCTGCTACTCCATTTAGCTTTAGGAGCCAACACAATTACCTGGTACTTTTTGGCATGGAGGAGCATGTGTGTTGGCCATGTGACAACTTTGAATTTATCGGGGCAGTCACCTGTAAGTCCATACCTGGAATTCTAGGCATAACCTAGGATTTCAATATCTTGCATAAGGCTTTGCTTCTACTTCAAGTAGCTAAATAGAGTAGGTGGGAAGGGGGTGAAAGGAAAGTAAGTATGTGTCATTCTGTAGAAGATTCTGTTCACAGCTGTGTGTTGTAGGTGTGCTTTCGGTGCAGTGTGCTAAAAAAATAAAGTCCTGCTTGCTGTGTCTTTTATGCATTTTCATGAAAACACATATAGTGCTTAGAGTTCAATTGCAATGCCCCTAAAATGCATGTAAAAATGCATCTAAAATGCACTGCACAAATGTGTCTTAGGGTGAACCTGTTGCTTTGTCCTGCATAGACAAAAGGCAGCTTTGGTGTAAAGTCAACCTATATTCAAAAACTATTATTTCCATGTCTATATATATTTCTTATGCATGTTTGCCTAGTAACATGCAAGTGTAGCATTTACTTATTTATTACCACACAGAGATCACAGTACTTTCATTACCAATGCCTTCAACTGCCTCAGCTATTTTTCATGCACTATCATGGGTCAGGATTTACTTCTTCAACCACAATGCTGACTCAGAAATACAGCAATGGCAGATGCTCTATTCTGTTTGTGACTAGGAAAAAAGTAAAGGTGTACATGGGCAGGGAAAAAAACAAAACAATGCAAGGGAAGTTACCAGCACACTTCCAAACTATCTAGCATATAAAAAAAAACTAATTTGTTTCAGCTACTCAGATTAACACTTGAGATTTTGGTCGTATACATTTGCAAATATGTGCAGACACTCTGCTGTGTTAAGGTACTGCTAATAAATTTGGCACCTAAATTGACACTATATGAGTTACCAGCTATGTGGGACATACATAGTAATGCACAAAGAGAAAGAAATCTCATGTGATGGTATCCCTTTACTCCTTAAAGGTACAACTACACACCAGAAGCCCAGACATTCTCTTTGAGAGGCAGCTAAAGACTTCCACCGTGGGTCTGCACCGAATCCAATAAGTATAGAATATAGAAGCTTCTCTGACCTGTTTGAAATTCACAATGTTTTTTTTTTTTTTTTTGCTGTGCTGTTTAGATCGAAAGTGTGATGGGCTCTCCTCTTTTGCTGGTTCAGAAAATACATAGTTGTCAGGACTAGGATCACCTGCTGGTGGCACTGTGATTCCCTGGGTAGAGGGTTGTAATTCCAATGTTCATCTGCAGGTGTCTGGGATGGTATTTAGGTCCTCCCCTACTAAGTGCCCATTGTTGCTGCTGCTGCCACATTTTGTTTTATTGCAGCCACATTCTGTTTGCTCAGATCCTGCTCTTACTTCCTGCCCTGTACCGTGTACCCTGCTGCCTGGTACCTGCCCCCCCCCCCCCCCCCTCGTTCCTAATCCCAGTTTTGTTTCCCCCTTCCCATCTGCTCCCTGTACCTCCAGTTTCCCTGTTTTTCGGTGTTCTGAATTTCATATACTGTATATATTGTATATAGTTGTTACTTAGGCTTCTGTTTGTTAGTGATTAGTCAGGTATTCTGTCACTGGGTTTTTTGGTTCACTTATATTTTTATATTTACTGTATGCTGGTGTTTGAATGGGTTTCATTGTAAATACATCTCACTTAAAGCATATACATTCTGGTCCCAGTTTGCTATGCAAAGCAATGTGCAAAGCCATGTAGGTCTGGCCACCTTTGTTGCTGATTTTTGACAATAGTTGTGTAAATACTGCTGCCTGTGTAGTTCTTGCCCTTTTCTCAGCCTAGGACACTGGAATTTAGGGAATTTTTTTCTAGCACATGCATTTTTCAATGAAATCAATGGGAACACAATAAAAATCTTTGTCAACAATGCACTTTGCATTGCACATCATCATGTATAAAAAAATCACACACCAGGATTTTTTGACATACATTTTCACTTGTCACAAGTTTCCATTGATTACAGTGAGAACACATGTGAAAATATGTGTGTGTATATGTGTGTGCACTGTAGATAGATAGATAGATAGATAGATAGATAGATAGATAGATAGATAGATAGATAGATAGATAGATAGATAGATTTTCTTTTAACATTATTCTTTATTGAAGAATTTTAGTAAAGTACAAAAAACAAAACAAAAAAAAAACGCACTATTTAGAATACACAGTTAAGAAAGCAGAATGTCACAATAGTAGTCATAAAACAGTGACCAACAGGGCACAATAGACTATAAACAATGACTCATAAGATATGTATGGCAATGTAGGAAGCAAAATACAAGGTATTGACAGGAAGATAAAATCATAGGCGATGGTATACATGGGAAGTAAAGGGGCAGCATCTAAAAAAAGTCTAGTTGCAAAGGGCTTCCCAGCATGGATCAGTTCCATTGATATGCAGTGTCTTGAGTAGATCTTTCAACAGGGTGGGATCCTTATTTAAGATCTCCAGGGCCTCATTAATTTAGGGGCACCAGTTAGTTAAGAAGGATTCCATCTGTAAGTTTGCCTTGGCAAAGGCATATTCAAGCAAACAATGATCATTAAGTATGCTTACTACTTCCTCTAAAGTGGGGGGATGAGCACTTTTCCATTTCTTAGCAATAGCTAGGCAAATAGCTATAAAGATATGTCTGATTATAGCTTTAATGTTAGAGGACCATAGGTGGGAATCCATACTGTGTAAGACCGTTTGAGAAGTAGGAGAGAAGGTAAGTCTTGTTACAGAGGAGCTATAAGTCACCTCATCTGTACAGAAATTTCTTAGAACTGGGCAAATCCACCAAATATGAAACAGTGAGCCATATTGACTGCATTTTCTCCAACAGTTAGGGGAGGTTGTTGGATATATGTGGGTCAGTTTAGCTGGGGTCAAGTACCAGTTGTGAAAAATGTCTCCCAGTGGGAGATACAGTGTGATGCCTTGAGCATGGAATTGAGGGCCACATGCCACTGTTCAGCGGTGTAAGACTGATGTGTTCATTGTTCCCAATGTTGCATTGAGGAGCTTTTGCGTTGGAGTAGGGGACTAACGAGTAGCTTATAGATATGCAAAGTTCCTTTGGAGGTTGAGCACGGAAGGCTATAAAACTGGATTAGGTTGAGGGGGAAATTGTTTTGAGAATAATGAAGTTGAGACAGAGCTGATCTGAGTTGAAGATACATATAGAATTGCTTGGGATTAAGTTTGTACCTTGAGGATAGGTGCTGAAAGGAATTGAGAGTGGAGCCTGTGTATAAATCTCCCAAGGTTTTTATGCCTGCCTTAGACCAGATGTAAGAGGTGTTTGGGATAAAAAAGTCAATGGTCGTTAGTGGAAGAAGAGATAGTAATTCACTGGGTAAGCCTTTGGTTCTTTGGTAGATCCCTTTCCAGACCCTTGTGGCAGCTGTGATGGTGCCCAAAAAGGATCTGAAAGGTTGTAAATGGAGAAGGATAGCACTAAGTAGCTGTTTCGGAGACATTATCAGATTGGTTCGTTCAATTTGGAGCCATGTTGACTGTTGAAGAGGGTTCCACCATGTTTTGGCTTGGTCTAAGATCACTGCTCTGTAGTAGAACATTATGTTAGGGGCGCCCAGGCCTGTAAACTTAGTTTGTGTGCAAATTATGGATAGTTTGAAGATACAGTAGATAGATAGATATTGTGTATACAGTTAGCTTTTTTTTCCAGCTGTCTTCAATCCAGTCACATGATGTCATGGGTCTTCTTTAAGATGACAAAGTTCCACCAGCCCTTCCACATCACTTGGAGAAGAGCAGGCAAAATGAAGAGGGAGGGGAAAAAAGCTATCTTTCCTTTCACAATATAGGAAGAAAAGCAGGCAGCAGCCAGTTTAGGGTATAATTTAACAGCTGGGGAGGGAGAAGGGCAGGCAGCATTAAACAATCATAGGTGAACACTAGGGATGAGCCGAACACCCCCCTGCAAATGCGAACAGAAGAATTCCCCAAAGATGAAGGAAGATAGAAGAAAGAAGAAGCATTTAAATAAAGGAATTGTCAAAAACTGTCTCTTGTCATTTTTAACATTTTTGACACTTTTTTCGTGAAATGGTAGGGGTACTTATGTACCCCCTTACCATTTCACACAGGGGGGGGGCCGGGATCTGGGGGTCACCTTGTTAAAGGGGGCTTCCAGATTCCGATAAGCCCTCCGCCCGCAGACCCCCACAACCACCGGCCAGGGTTGTGGGGATGAGGCCCTTGTCCTCATCAACATGGGGACAAGGTGTTTTGGGGGGCTACCCCAAAGCACCCTCCCAATGTTGAGGGCATGTGGCCTGGTACAGTTCAGGAGGGAGGGGGGCCGCACTCTCGTCCCCCCCTCTTTTCCTGCGGCCTGCCAGGTTGCGTGCTCGGATAAGGGTCTGGTATGGATTTTTGGGGGGACCCCACGCCGTTTTTTTTTTTTTTTTTTGGCGTGGGGTTCCCCTTAAAATCCATACCAGACCTGAAGGGTCTGGTATGGAATTTAGGGGGAACCCCACGTCATTTTTTTTTTTAAATTTTGGCCGGGGTTCCCCTTAATATCCATACCAGACCTGAAGGGCCTGGTATGGAATTTAGGGGGACTCCCACGTCATTTTTTTTTTAAATTTTGGTTCGGGGTTCCCCTTTGGGGAATTCCCATGCCGTTTTTATCAATGAACTTCTATGTGTATTGTCGGCAATGCAATAGCCGCGAGTAGTTTTAAATGAGTTTTTTCCTTCAAAATGTCATTTTGCTGTCAGACTGTTCTAAACACAGGAAACATGCGCCCCTTTACAGGCACACTATAGACACCCCCCAGGTACGAAATTTAAAGGGATATTACACTTTTATTGATTGACTTTAAGCATTATTAAAATCACTGCTCCTGAAAAAACGGCCGTTTTTAAAACTTTTTTTTGCATTGATCCATGTCCCCTGGGGCAGGACCCAGGTCCCCAAACACTTTTTATGACAATAACTTGCATATTAGCCTTTAAAATTAGCACTTTTGATTTCTCCCATAGACTTTTAAAGGGTGTTCCGCGGCATTCGAATTTGCCGCGAACACCCCAAATTGTTCGCTGTTCGGTGAACTTGCGAACAGCCAATGTTCGAGTCGAACATGAGTTCGACTCGAACTCGAAGCTCATCCCTAGTGAACACCCTCAAATCTTGCTTCCACAATTTCAATTATATCAGATAGGAAGTGTTTAGAGGAGAAAGGAGATAGAGGAGATATGAGGAGATAGACAGGGTTTATTTCCTCCTAGCCAGTGATAAACAGTGCAGAATGTTTTACAGTGGTTGACAAACCATTTCTTTTTTTAATTCTCCCATGTTAGAGCAGGCAATTGCTGCTGCTGATGCAACCTTTCCTACCTTCCCCTTCCCTCTCCTCCAGGTGTACATACCATTTCTATGGACTCCTAATTCAACTTTTCCTCCTTCCCAGCAAGGGCACATTGACACCATTGTTTTGGCCTGCTAATACACCATTTTCCTTCTTCTCATCTTCAAAGGTAGATATCAGCAATATTCTCCTAATGTGGCTATTTATCTTTTCCCTCCCATCCACCTCTAGGGTGTAGAGCAACCGTTTATTTTGCACCTGGTAATTGCGCTTCAAGTGTACAGATCAGCTATTTGTTTTTCTAGTTCTGCTTCTGCACCACTTTCCTCCTCCTCCTCTTCTACTACTCTCACCACATCCCTGCCAACTGCTTTGAGTTGTCTGTGTACATTTTTGTGGATGCTGTCCTCAGGGCTGGGTAACAGACTTCTACTTTGCTGCTGCAGAAATAGAGGACAAAAATGTACCCTATTGCCCGATGCCCAGCATCCTCATGCCAACTTTGCTTAATACCCCATTTATCCCATTGTGTCCTGTGCTATACATACTATCAGGTACTGAGCCACCATTATTTTGCTCAGGTGACCATACATCAGCTGGCATTACTTTGCACAGAAACATAGACCTGCCCTCCACCAGTATGTGAAATGTCATAAGGCAGCAGAAAAGGAATATGAGGAAGAATAGGGTTAGGGTTCTGGCAGTAAAGAGGAGGAGGGTTGGGGTCCTGGCTTTGAGGTGAAGGAGGGGAAAATTTGGGGCGGCTTCATGGGACATGTTTCACCCCTCCCCAATACACGAAGAAAATCTTAGCGGATATACTGAAACTTTCCAAGAGAGAAACTAAAATATTTCATTCTGAGAGAAGAAACTCTTTACTGCATTTCTTGATAGAAACTGGTTTACCCACACTAGAGGCATAACTGGTATCCTACTACAATATGGGGGGTAAGGGCAGGCACCAGAAAATGGAGGTGGGAAATTATGCTGGCACATTTTCTTTTTTAAGGAGAAAATAATGTAGAATCCCTGCTACCATCCACAGGGAAGCACAAAGTTCCCCAATTTTAGGATGCAAAGCTAAATAGAAAAGGTTGATGCATTTCCTTATGGGAGTTGGATCCACTATAGACATAACTTAAGGGGGTACACCTAACATAAAATGGTTTACTGCTCTTACGCAAGGTGCTTTTGGTTTGAAACCTGCTGCAGAAACAAGAAAAGCTGAACTTTGTGTGTTGCACACCCTTCCAAAGCACTTGCAATATTTACCCCATTTGCAATAGCTGCCATTACATTTATTAAATCTGGTGTCTGACTTGCCCTGTCTAGCTGAAAGAAAACCAAAAGCCATAGGCTCGCAGCCCTTACACACGATGGCTTTGGTTTGATTTTTTGGGGTAGCATGTTACTCAATACTTGTTTAAGAGTGAAGTGCATGAAGTGCACCAAAACATCTGCTATTTTTGTCCCTCATTTGCCCTAGCTGCCATGACATTTGGTAAATCCTCTTTATCAAAAAAAAATCAGGGTCTGCAAGGTGTTAAGTGAGAGGCAGGTGTTCTGCATGGAGAGAAAGCAAGAAAGTAGGCTATTTTTATCATTTATCTTTTTAAATTGTTGTTTTCATTGCAAGAAAAAAAAGAAGAAAACACAAGCAGAGATGACATTGCAACCTGGACAATACTTGTATTAATACTATTCAAAAATGTAAATTGATTCCTTTGCAAGATAAGGAAAATTCAATTGGTTTGTTGCAAGATAAGAGTACCAGCTCGGACACTGGTTTTGCAAATGTGATTATGGAAACATTGTCTGAACATGGTTCTCTAGTGTAAAACAACTTTTCCATTTGTCTTCAATTGCTTCCCTATGCTCCTCTGACAATATGGAGGGAGGACATTGATAGCATAATGGAAAAGATGGACACTGACATTTCAAAATAGTTGATAATCTCACTCAAATAACCCAATAAAAGAAGGCAGGATATAATAATTTATACAGACAGCAGAGCTTTAAAGTACATCACTGAGATTTCTTATTGAAGTATGCATCCAATATTAAATTGGAGAAAAAAATATGTCACAAAAAATAGCCAGAAATTTTGTACAGTCGATGCACAGTAGAAAAACAACCATATTAGTCTGCAAATATAAGGCAGGCTTTATCAAGAAATATAAATTAAGAGTGCATTCTTTCACAAAATATTGCCACAAATGTTGTGCAATTGATGAAAAGTATACAAGCAGATTTATTAGGTCAAATTTTAGGAGGAGAGATGAGTCAGGTGTATTCATGACAAAAAAATTAGAGTAAATTATTTAAGAGACAATAGCCAGAAATATTGTACAGGCTCAATTCACCCTAGGTTTTAATCCAAGCAAAAAATGTCAACCTCCCCAATTTATAACCAGCTTTTTAAAGCAAGATGCACATAGAGGGGCTTTCCAAACAAAACAAAATATATTTTACCAGCTTACAGGCAAAAAAAGACACTGTCTAACAATTTGTATTAAACCAGAGGTTTTGGTTCCAAAACATTTGCAAATTCAGTATATGTGGAAGCAACCTTGTGATCCTATAATGTGGGTTTTAATAGGGTGCATTATTTGACATAAAAAAATTGAAAAATTAGAGACTTAATGAGCATACTATGTAAGTGGCTTTAATAGGCTGGGACTGAGAGTCTAGGCAGGTTTTAAGCAATAATATCAACATTAGATTTCACATTTCACATGCACACTGACTCCACGCACAGTATTTAAGAACGTTTATTAGGCTGAAGTTTCACAGTGAAAGACCAGATACACATATAATCAAGAAATGAATTACACCAGATCCAGCTGGGGTCTATTATTTTGTGGTCATAATGCTACTGCCACAAAATTACAGACTTCTGGATCATGTTTAGCCAGAAACCAAAAACTCATCCCTACTACATACTATACAAGCATTTTTACTAGGCCACTGTTTCACAGGGAAGGAACAGTCATGTTTATAATCAAGGAATCAAAATGGGCATTTATGATTTCACAAAAATATGCAGAAAGTTTGGATTGACTCCATGCACAGTATTTAAGCACTTTTGCTAGTTGCATTTTAAGAAGGAGATTTCATGCAGGTTTTAATAAAGTATTACATCACAGAAAATAGCCAAAAATCTTTTACTGACTATATGCACAGTATTTAAGCACCATTATTAGGCTGCAATTCCACAGAGATGGACATACAGATTTATAATCACGTAATTAAAATTGAAGTGTACTATTTCACAGAAAAACATAAATGTTGTACTGACTACATTATAGTATTTAAGCACTATTATTAGGCTGATTTTTAGAGGGAGATAACAGGCAGCTTTTGATCAAGAATTTAAAATTAGAGCACATTGTTTTACAGAAAAAAATACATAAAAATTGCACAGACAGACATTTTCAGATGGAGAGATCAGCATATTTTTCTTGTTAAAAGTTTTTATTGAAAGGTATAAGCAATACAAACAGTGGTCCAATAGTGGACTGAAGATATTAGTGTAATACAATGGTAGCTATATATAAGTGTTAGTAGCAGATCAGATTCAAGTAGGCCATTATCATTGTTAGAAGGCTACCAAAATAAAAATCAGATAGACGAAAGGAGTAGGAGGAAGTATGAGAAAGAGGGAAGGCCAAGAGGACAGAAACAAGGGAAGGGGGAGGGATGGGGGACCCCGGGTACCTCTAGAGGAGTACTAAAGTGTAATGTTGATAAAGGTCTAGGTGGTTTCCAACCATGAGAGCACCAGGGACTTGTCAAAATTAGGTGGGAGATAATGTGTCACCCACGATGCCCAGAAGGCTTCATATTTTGTCCATAACAGTTGCTTTTCAGTATATTTTTATCATGCAATAAAATATAGAGAATTCTATGCCAGCGCTGGCCAGTGGTCCAGCCTGGAAATCCAACATCCTTACTCTGAAAGTAAATCTTTTGGTTTAGGCATAGATGCAGAACCTGCTCTCTTTTTACTACCTGCAAGTACAAAAGCTCTACCTTCCATATATAGGGACTGGGGATTTAGCACCTTACTATATCCCACACAAGGGATGAGCTTCGAGTTCGAGTCGAACTCATGTTCGACTCGAACATTGGCTGTTCGCAAGTTCGCCGAACAGCGAACAATTTGGGGTGTTCGCGGCAAATTCGAATGCCGCAGAACACCCTTTAAAAGTCTATGGGAGAAATCAAAAGTGCTAATTTTAAAGGCTAATATGCAAGTTATTGTCATAAAAAGTGTTTGAGGACCCAGGTCCTGCCCCAGGGGACATGGATCAATGCAAAAAAAAGTTTTAAAAATGGCCGTTTTTTCAGGAGCAGTGATTTTAATAATGCTTAAAGTCAAACAATAAAAGTGTAATATCCCTTTAAATTTTGTACCTGGGGGGTGTCTATAGTGTGCCTGTAAAGGGGCGCATGTTTCCTGTGTTTAGAACAGTCTGACAGCAAAATGACGTTTTGAAGGAAAAAACTCATTTAAAACTACCCGCGGCTATTGCATTGCCGACAATACACATAGAAGTTCATTGATAAAAACGGCATGGGAATTCCCCAAAGGGGAACCCCGAACCAAAATTAAAAAAAAAAAATGACGTGGGAGTCCCCCTAAATTCCATACCAGGCCCTTCAGGTCTGATATGGATATTAAGGGGAACCCCGGCCAAAATTAAAAAAAAAAAATGACGTGGGGTTCCCCCTAAATTCCATATCAGACCCTTCAGGTCTGGTATGGATTTTAAGGGGAACCCCGCGCCAAAAAAAAAAAAAAAATGGCGTGGGGTCCCCCCAAAAATCCATACCAGACCCTTATCCGAGCACGCAACCTGGCAGGCCGCAGGAAAAGAGAGGGGACGAGAGTGCGCCCCCCCCTCCTGAACCATGCCAGGCCACATGCCCTCAACATTGGGAGGGTGCTTTGGGGTAGTCCCCCAAAACACCTTGTCCCCATGTTGATGAGGACAAGGGCCTCATCCCCACAACCCTGGCCGGTGGTTGTGGGGGTCTGCGGGCGGGGGGCTTATCGGAATCTGGAAGCCCCCTTTAACAAGGGGACCCCCATATCCCGGCCCCCCCCTGTGTGAAATGGTAAGGGGGTACAAAAGTACCCCTACCATTTCACTAAAAAACTGTCAAAAATGTTAAAAATGACAAGAGACAGTTTTTGACAATTCCTTTATTTAAATACTTCTTCTTTCTTCTATCTTCCTTCATCTTCTGGTTCTTCTGGTTCTTCTGGCTCTTCTGGTTCTTCCTCCGGCGTTCTCGTCCAGCATCTCCTCTGCGGCATCTTCTATCTTCTTCTCCTCGGGCCGCTCCCCACCCATGGCATGGGGGGAGGCTCCCGCTCTTCTCTTCTTCTTCATCTTCTTCTCTTCTTCTCTTCTTCTTTTCTTCTCTTCTTCATTTTCTTCTCCGGGCCGCTCCGCACCCATGCTGGCATGGAGGGAGGCTCCCGCTGTGTGACGGCGCTCCTCGTCTGACAGTTCTTAAATAACGGGGGGCGGGGCCACCTGGTGACCCCGCCCCCCTCTGACGCACGGTGACTTGACGGGACTTCCCTGTGACGTCACGGGGAATGCCACAGGGAAGTCCCGTCATGTCCCGTGCGTCAGAGGGGGGCGGGGTCACCGGGTGGCCCCGCCCCCCATTCTTTAAGAATTGTCAGACGAGGAGCGCCATCACACAGCAGGAGCCTCCCTCCATGCCAGCATGGGTGCGGAGCGGCCCTGAGAAGAAATGAAGAAGAGAAGAAGAGAAGAAAAGAAGAAGAGAAGAAGATGAAGAAGATGAAGAGAAGAGCGGGAGCCTCCCCCCCATGCCATGGGTGCGGAGCGGCCCGAGGAGAAGAAGATAGAAGACGCCGCGGAGGAGATGCTGGACGAGAACGCCGGAGGAAGAACCAGAAGAGCCAGAAGAACCAGAAGAACCAGAAGATGAAGGAAGATAGAAGAAAGAAGAAGTATTTAAATAAAGGAATTGTCAAAAACTGTCTCTTGTCATTTTTAACATTTTTGACAGTTTTTTAGTGAAATGGTAGGGGTACTTTTGTACCCCCTTACCATTTCACACAGGGGGAGGGCCGGGATCTGGGGGTCCCCTTGTTAAAGGGGGCTTCCAGATTCCGATAAGCCCCCCGCCTGCAGACCCCCACAACCACCGGCCAGGGTTGTGGGGATGAGGCCCTTGTCCTCATCAACATGGGGACAAGGTGTTTTGGGGGGCTACCCCAAAGCACCCTCCCAATGTTGAGGGCATGTGGCCTGGTACGGTTCAGGAGGGGGGGGGCCGCACTCTCATCCCCCCCTCTTTTCCTGCGGCCTGCCAGGTTGCCTTCTCGGATAAGGGTCTGGTATGGATTTCTGGGGGGACCCCACGCCGTTTTTTTTTTTTTTTTTTTTGGCGCGGGGTTCCCCTTAAAATCCATACCAGACCTGAAGGGTCTGGTATGGAATTTAGGGGGACTCCCACGTCATTTTTTTTTTTTAATTTTGGTTCGGGGTTCCCCTTTGGGGAATTCCCATGCCGTTTTTATCAATGAACTTCTATGTGTATTGTCGGCAATGCAATAGCCGTGGGTAGTTTTAAATGAGTTTTTTCCTTCAAAATGTCATTTTGCTGTCAGACTGTTCTAAACACAGGAAACATGCGCCCCTTTACAGGCATACTATAGACACCCCCCAGGTACGAAATTTAAAGGGATATTACACTTTTATTGTTTGATTTAAGCATTATTAAAATCACTGCTCCTGAAAAAACGGCCATTTTTAAAACTTTTTTTTGCATTGATCCATGTCCCCTGGGGCAGGACCCAGTTCCCCAAACACTTTTTATGACAATAACTTGCATATTAGCCTTTAAAATTAGCACTTTTGATTATTCATGTTCGTGTCCCATAGACTTTAACGGTGTTCGCGTGTTCGAACGAACTTTTTTCCTGTTCGCATGTTCTGGTGCGAACCGAACAGGGGAGTGTTCGGCTCATCCCTATCCCACACATATATGGCAACGTGCTACAAACAAAAGGCAGCTTTGTCTGTGTCAGAAACAATTCTATGCTGCTGACCCAGAAATATAAAAGGTTATAGCTAAATGACACTATATATATATATATATATATATATATATATATATATATATATATATATATATATATATACTCCCTAAAAGAAAAACCTAAACATTAAACCCAAATCTTAAATCACAAGACCCCCCCAGCCCTAAAACACTAAACCTCAAACTTGTTATTTTTTTTTAACATAACTGAACATTCAAAAGAAATATTAAAACATGAAAAAGACAATACAATTAAAAAATAAATAGAAATAGAAAGGACTATTGAGTCCATGAACTGTGAGCATAGATGGGAGTGGGAAATAATATGTAGCCCACCACTATTGTAACTAAATCCACAATACACCACAGAGAACGAGGTATCAGAGGGTTGGTGGTGACATACTAGGTATCCAACCACATTACAATTTACTGTAATGTAGCACCATACAGTGCTGCATATAGCACTATTTAGCTGCACTCTTTAGGATAGAATTAACTATCTCTCTCTGAAAACACTGTGTGATCTCCCCCTATCTATTCCCAGTCTCTTCAAAACACATTGACTGTGTATATGACTGTCTGTAACTCCTTCCCACCGACCGTATGCACATATGTGGCCTCGACTTTCAGTGGTCATATCGAGATAAATAATGCAGCTACATACATCATCCGGTATCGTTTTTTAGGGCGGGCGGTTGTGCCCGGAGGAACAACATGTATACTATGTATCTATGTATATATATATATATATATATATATATATATATATATATATATATATATATAACATTATAATCATTATTCATTTAAGTTTATGACATTTCACTGAACTTGTATAAAACTCTGAATAGCAACTGGCAGTGAAAACATTGAAAGTAATTGGTTTAGTTTAGCAATCATTCATGTTTTTAATAATATTTCAGTCTGACCCTTTGGTTGACTTCACTGTACCAACATTTTGAGAAGCATCTGTGCAAATTCTCCAGGCATCTGTTGCCAAGTACCAAAGCTATGAAATGTCAAAATCCCAGCTGCAAAGTCATAACTTCACTTAAGTAACTACATGACAAAGCTCACATGTACTGAGCTGCGAACAGGTGTGTGTATATAAATCTTTAGAGCTCTGGTAAATTATATATCATGATAGAAACCAATTATGTGGAAACTGAGCTTTCAATCCTACTACTGTTCCATTTCAACATCTGCAAATATACTGTAGGATTTTTGGAGCTTTCAGGTGCAACCATGTAATAAAACTGCTCAAGGATAAAATAATATTGACAAGCATGAAAGAGCAGGGTGAAACATTTTGCTTTTATGCTTGTTCTAATTTGCATTGTATGTGATTGTTATGTGGCTAGATGAATGTAAAATATGTTTAAAAATAAAAAAACACCTAAAGTAAGTATACACAGCTATTCTAAAAATATGCATGTGTTATGCCCCGTACACACGGTCGGACTTTGTTCGGACATTCCGACAACAAAATCCTAGGATTTTTTACGACGGATGTTGGCTCAAACTTGTTTTGCCTACACACGGTCGCACAAAGTTGTCGGAATTTCCGATCGCCAACAATGCAGTGACGTACACCACGTACGACGAGACTAGAAAAGGCCGGTTCAGAACCAAGCGCGGCACCCTTTGGGCTCCTTTTGCTAATCTCGTGTTAGTAAAAGTTTGGTGAGAGACGATTCGCGCTTTTTCAGACTCGTGGCTTTCAGATCGTTTTCTGCCATTCAGTTCGTGCTTGTGGGTTTGTATCTGCTCTTCAGTGCATGCAGTCAGTTCGTATCAGAGTTTTCTGTGTGATCTTGCCTGCTCGTTGCTGTTTTTCAGGTCGCTCTTCACAGGCCTTGCTGTTCTTCAGTGCGTTCTGTTACTTCGTTCTGAGCAGCCGACCGTTTTCTAGCCATGTTTCGTATGCGTACTCCTCGTAGAGTTCGTGTTGTGCGGGGGCTTGGTGTTGGGGTCCTGACCTTGACACAAGTCCAGTCCATGAACAGGGTGGGGAGGAGTTCATGGACCAAGAATTGGTTGCTTCAGCGTGACCAGTTCTCTCATATGCCTTTGCTCCGTGAGATCCGTGAGAATAATCCTGATGATTTCAGGAACTTTCTCAGGATGACGGACCCCGTGTTTCACCGTTTGTTGGCTTCGCTGACCCCCTATATCAGCAGGCAGGATACCTGCATGAGGCAAGCCATCACTCCGGAGCAGAGGTTGGTCGCTACCTTGCGGTATTTGGCCACAGGGAGAAGTCTGCAGGACTTGAAGTTCTCGACAGGCATCTCCCCCCAGGCTCTGGGGATCATTATCCCAGAGACCTGTTCTGCCATCATCCAGGTCCTACAGAAGGAGTATATGAAGGTAAGATTTTTATCCTTTTATATCATATTTTATTGTATTGAATGTTTGCTAATATCTTGCATTTCTTTCCTCATTCCCTAATTACCATGATTGTAATATGCTGTGAATGTCCCCTTTGTTCTCATGCATGCTGGATTTTTATGTAATTATTATTTTATGTCCTTCATACATATTTGCCCTTCAATAACCTCTCCAGCATGGTGTCTCCTGCCCTATATTCACCTCATGTAGTCACTTAACAATGTATTTTATCAGCTCCATAGTAGTGCTTTACCCCAAACACCCCCTAAAATGTTTGTTAATGTTATTTTAGCTTTAAATTCAGGCAGAGTGCCAGAGGCTTTTTTTGTGGTGTCCACAAATTTTTGGTAACCCTCCCTCCCCCCAAATGCTAAGTCAGCTGATCCCAATTCTCTATCCTCAATCATCTATCTGCTGACTTTGCCAAACCCATACACACTATACCCATCTCTTTACTGGTCAGATTTATGGATGAATTCCCCAAAGCATGTAGTGCAAGGGCCTGCCTGTATACTTTCCAATGGAACTGTTTAAAGTTTTTGTATCCTATTATTATCTTGATAGGTAATAGCAGAATGTCCAAATGTCCTCAAATGTGTACAATGTGTATTTATATCTTTGTATTCAGACACTTCTTACCTGTCCAGTGGTCTGCTAATAGTGTAACTAAGGAGGGGCTGTTCCAAGTAATACCCTGTATTTAGGCATTCATCTCAAAATGAAGTGAAGAGGGTTACCTGTCCAAGAGTCCCCCCCCCCCTATAATGTTAGAAATGGCCCATGAGAGGGGGGGGAGGGGGAATATGATAGGTGTACCTTATACTTTGGCCTTGTTAAATTCCCCTTATTAAATGCTATCTGGAGGTTGCCCCATAATGTTTGTGTATAATCTGCTTGCCATGTTTCTGTGAAAAAATAGTAATGCTTATTGTTTTTTCCTCAACAGTTTCCTTCCACACCACAGGAATGGCAGACTGTGGCCTCCCACTTTGCCCAGCGGTGGGACTTTCCTAACTGTGGAGGGGCAATTGATGGGAAACACGTCCACATCGTCCCACCACCCAACTCGGGGTCGTACTATTATAATTACAAGGGGTTTAATAGTATAGTGATGTTGGCGGTGGTGTCGGCTAATTACGACTTCTTGTATGTGGACGTGGGGAAGAATGGCCGGATGTCCGATGGTGGAGTGATCGCCCAGACGGAGTTCTACAGGCGTCTCCAGAATGGCAGCTTGGACTTGCCACCTCCAGAGGACAATGTTGAAGGTCTCCCATTTGTGTTCGTTGCTGATGAAGCATTTGCGCTGGGGGACCACCTGATGCGGCCATTCCCGATGAGGACCCTCACCCCGGAACAGAGGGTTTTTAATTACCAGCTGACCAGAGCCCAAAGAGTGGTAGAGAACACATTTGGAATCCTGGTCAGCCGGTTCCGATTATTTCTGACACCCATCCATATGGCGGAGTATAAACTGAACCATGTAATACTTGCCTGCTGTGTTCTCCATAATTTTTTAAGAAAACATTCAGCCAACTATGCTGGCTCAGTTGGGCCTGAGGCCGGAATCCCAAATCCATCAACACTGACGGCGCTTGAAAGTGGCCGTCCTGGCTTGCCCTCCCTGAATGCCCGTGATGTCCGGTTACGCTACCTGGAGTTCTTTGCGGGTAGGGGGGCTATCAATATGCCAGAGAATCTGTGACACCTTTTTAAAATAAAAAACAAACAAAAGAAATTCTTGGTGGACATTTACTGCTTGTGTTTGTTTTAGCTGACCCTGACAGAAATGTTTTGAGTGCAGAAAATGTCGTGATTGGGTAACCTTATAAAAAATAGTGTTGGCTGGTACTTCCTAAATGCCAAAACACATTTCACTACAAGTGCACTTGCAACTGCACTGAACCTGCACTTGTAGTGCAAAGTGTAATTGCCCTTAGGAAATAACCCCCATTTGTGCATAAAACAGCAATTACATCACCCCAAAAGTGTTGTAGTGGTGAGACAATAATCCACACATTCTTGAGTAAGGCACTTTTTTATAGCTGCACAATCACATGTGCATTTACGCAAGGTTTTTAAAACAAACCAACATGTTTGTTGTATAACAATGTTTGCAGTAGCATTATCAAAAATCGAAATATCCATTTCAGATAAAACAGGCCTGTGTAAAACCAACAAGAAAGCCAAAAAACTTGAACTTACAAAGTTCACATATGGTAAAACCTGAAGGCTATATCAGACATGAGTATTTATGAACTGTGTTTGATATAGCGTTCAGATGGGGGGAAATCACCCCTGGAAAAGCCAAATTTGGAAGATACACACCAATTTACGAATGTCAACATGTGCTATCTCCATCAGGGGGGATCAAGGGACGTGTTTTGGGGGAGCAAGCCCTTCCTCAATGCTACTTTATAATTGAGGAAGGGGTTGCACCCCCAAAACGCGTCCATTGATATCTCGTGATGGCAGATAGCACATGTTGGCACACTGTGTGCATCCTCCAAATTTGGCTTTTCTAAACATTTAAAAAATGTTGGTACGATAAAACAGGTGATTTTGTGGGGTTTAAATTCGCCCCAAAACATCAATGATGTTATTATTTTTTTTAATAACATCAGTGATTTGTTGCTGGATGTTTTGCAATTGGAGATTACACCCCATGATCTCCCCGATGAGTATCTGGGCACTTTCAGATGTAAAGCGTTCTGGATCACGATCACCTAAAAAGAGATAAAGAACAAAAAAAAAAGGTCTCAAAAATCTGCCACCATCCATCTCTTTTACCTGAGTCTGTGGTCGCAGACACTCACCTGTTGTGGTGCCAATCTCCACCACGTCTTCTCCTTCCTCCTGCTCAGCTTCTT